>NW_026000249.1:29434638-29467537 GCF_001458135.2 Marmota marmota marmota
TAGCAGAGTCCTAAGGTGGCAAAGCATCACACAGTGGAGAGACAAGGAGTGTGTGTGTGTGTGTGTGTGTGTGTGTGTGTGTGTGTGTCCTGGTCTTTCTCCTTCTTATAAAGACACCAGTATTCATTTATGGGGGCTCTTCCCTGATGACCTTATCTAATCCTAAAGATGTATAATTTTCTTATAGGGATGGCAGAATTGAATAATCAGTCAGAATCATGTCCCAAAGGTGCCACTTTTAAATAGTTGAATTGTTTCCAACTGGCTAATACCTCACCATGGGGTTTAAATTCCATAAGTTTTGGAGGGGACAAATGATACTCAAATCATAGCACCTGGTCCTTCAGTTTTTCTAGGACTGCTCATTTACTCATTCATTCAACAAATATTTATTGAGCATCTGCAACGTAGCAGGCAGTGTTCTCGCATTTTGATCATAGCAGTGAGCAGGATAGATTGCTCTACTTTTCAAGGAACTTGCATTCTGGTGGGGAAGGTTTGTAGACCTCATGTAGTAACTAAATATTTATCCAACACGATAGGCATGAAGAGTCACTAAAGGATTCTAAGCAGAGAAATGACATGGTTGAATTTGTGTTTTACAAAGATCACTCTAGTCTAGGTAGAAGCATGACTCCATATACTATATGACTGTAATCAGAGTAGTTAAAATAATGCTGCCAGGGAAATTTTTTATGATTCGCTTGTTTGAGAACAAGTGAAATTTGGGTTTACATGAGAAATAATTTATTGATACTAAAACATTCAACTATGGAGGAGTTTCTCATTCCACTTCAAGAATTATTCAAAACTCATGACTGTATTCCCAGCAGCTTGGGAGGCTGAGGCAGGAAGATCAGAAGTTTGAGGCCAGCCTCAGAAACTTAGAGAGGCCCTAAGCAACTTAGAAAGGCCCTATCTCAAAATAGAAAATAAAAAGGGCTGTGAATGTGGTTCAGTGGTTAAAGACCCCTAGATTCAATCCCTGATAAAAAAAATTATTCAAGAAAAGAATGTGCATTCTTTTTCTATAAAAATTGCCAAAATGTCTTAAATGCTTCAGTTGTTCTCTTAACCAAAGTGAGAAGGTTTAAAGGTTCAACAGATGACCTTTTAGATTTTCTTATGGTTTTATTACTTTATGATTTATGAAGTGAAAATAACTACTGTATAAACTGTGTACTTAAGACTGGGAGTAAGGATATCATCAACGTTCCACAGGCCTTGTCAGGGTAGGAAGTTTAATTTTTTCCCTCTCTATTTTATAGAGGCACCACAGAGAACATATCACAGAGTAGCTGGCACATGGAAACCCTAGTCATTGTCTCCTCTCCTCCCTCCTGCTGTTCCTCCTCTTCTTCCTTTTCCTTTCATCATATTTTTTTTGTCCTAGAGGAATGAGATTCCTTTAATTATATTATTGTGCATGTTTTAGTTGAGTGGGGATGTAAGCAATGTCTGCTAATTGGGCTCTATTTTTATTCAATATGCACGACTGTATCATTGTTTCCAATTATTATCATCATTATTATTGCAGAGCTGGGGATTGAACCCATGGCCTCCTGGATTCATGAGGCAAACACTTTACCACTGAGCTATACCTCAATTACTTAATCCTGCCTTCTCTCTAGGAGAATTATATGTCATCACCTGTTGCCAGGTCAGCTTGACGAGGCTCCCCAAGGAGGACTACATTTCCCCAGCACATTATTGGCCTTGATGGTATAACTTGTTTTGACTAATAAAATATGAGCAGGAGCTCTAAGTTCCAGCTCTCTTACTCTTTGTTCTCTGCTCAGATAGGGGCTGCTCCTGTAACTTGGGTCCTAAAATGAAAACATAGTGAGGGAACCAACGCATGGCAGACGTTAAGTCCTAAGAAAGAAATAACCTTTATAATTGTAAACTACTGATATTTTGAGGTTATTTGTTACTGCAACATAATGTAGCAAAAGCTGCTTGATACACAAAATCAATAGGTGTTACATTCGATTACAATAAAAGACAGTGACAATTGAAAATATCTTTATTTTTATAGATTTCCAAGGCTTGCACTAAATGTTTATTACAGTGAAATTCCAGTTTCTTACAATCCTCAATTTAGATATTTTATTGGTATTCACTTGTTGAATCCTAAACTATGGTCCTTATAGACATAAAAAATGTCTGTCCTAGTAAAGGATTTGACAGCATTAAGTGGTGCTGTGTTTTAACCTGTAAGCGAGCACTGAATTCTGTTGGAATGTGAGCTAGTGGTTTACAGGACAAATTTGAATTTCCCATCATGTTTGGGAGGAAAAGAAGGTTGCAGAATATTGTCGCAGCTTCTCAAATATCCTAAGACCATGATATTCACTTGATTCAGTGATTTTATGGTTTCTAAATCCTTTGGCTTGTGAATATGTCCACCCTTTGCAAGCAGAAGATGTTTGATTAAATTTTCTTTTGTTTTGTTTTTTAGTTAATTGAACCCCCTGATCTCATAGTGTGGCACTATTGGGAATTAGAACACTTGGCTGCAACTGTGCTTTCTTTTTGAAAGGGCTGCTTACTCACTAGGCTCAGCTTGCCCTTCTTTTCTCCCTTCTCTTCCACTTATGATGCTACAGACCCACTTGACTTTCTTTTTTGTTATTATATGAACTATCTGTGCTGAGCTGGTGTTAGGAATTCTTTAATGGGGCAAATGCACATACAGGCAAAAACCCCAATTTTTTTTCTTTTAAAAATTGTGAATGAATATTACATTCTCTCTGTGAATGATACAATTGTCCCAGGGATTTGGATGGTGTGACAGAATTTAGGAAGGAAGGCAAGTTTTGAGGACAGGGACTCTCTCCTTACCTTCACCTGATTCACCCTAACCCATTTTATCAAAGGGAACCTATGATGGGCCACTAGCCTAGCAGCCTACTCATTATCATAGGTTATAAAAAGAAACTGAATGGAAGCTAATGTTTTAGCTCTCTCTCTCTCTCTCTATATATATATATATATATACACACACACACACACACACTATATAACATATATAGCATATGTATACATATTATAATGTAGCCATGTAGTGCATAATGATGCTTTGGTCAATGATGTACTGCATATACAAAGGTGGTCCTATAAATTACATCACATAGGGATGTTATTTGTGTAAACATCCTCTATGATAGTTGCACAATAATGAATTTCTCAGAATGTATCCCTGTTATTAAGCAGCATATGATTATGTGTATGTGTGTGCATATATTTGTGTGTGTGCATATACATATATAGAGAGAGAGAGAGAAGAGAGGGAAAAATACATATAAAGGGACTATTTGTTATCTGTCTATTATTGGGAGGTAAACTTCTTTACCAACTTAAGTTCAAGGGGTGGGGGCCTGCGAATTAATTGACAAAATATATATTAACAGGAGAAAGGTTTATTTCATGTGCATATGGGAATGCTTGATAAGAATTGGCTTGCTGAACAGCCAAAGGTAAGCATTTATGAACCAGCTTATCAAAAGGAGGGGTTTCAGGACTTCAGTGGAATAATATGGAAGGCTTTACTAGGCATTCCTCCCTCCAATTGCTAAGGGGCAGTTTCTTTCTAGCTGGAAGATCCCTCCTCCCTCTCCCCTACCAGGGGGATTTATGGCAGCTGAGTTCACACCTCCTGGTGCTAAGGGTCAGTAATCTCCCAAACAGGAAACTCCCTAGGAGAGGGTTAATGGCAGCTGCATTTTCAGGGGGGCTCTGCCTACATTTAGATAAGGTTTCTTTCTGCAGCTGCTGTTTGTTCAGATGTTTTCAGTTTAAGATAATCTTCATGTCACTGGTGGGTTTTGGTCTTTCTGTCGTCTATTAAAAGTCACGAATGAGTTTAGAGGTAGAGCTGCCTAAAGGAACAGAGTCTGAAAAGAAATCATCAGGGTTTACCCTGTGTTTCTTTCCATCTTCTGACAGGCCCCTACTGTGTGGGAGGCTTAATGGCTGACCACAACCAGCCCCAAGCTGGGATCCTACCATCTAGGCATCACCAGCAGAGAGAGCACATTCCCTGCCATTGCCCAGGCTGCAGAGTAGCAGACAGGGTGCTACTCTACCCATCCCTGACTCACCTATGGCCAAGTGGAAGGAGTTCTCTGGCCCAGTCTAAGGCACACGCCCTCTTACGTGGAATAGGCTTTTCACAGGGTTCTGTTTGAAGATGAGGGAGGATTTCAGAAAGGGGAAAGCACGAGTTCTCCCTCTACTACTCTTTACCTGTCTCTTTTGCCCTCTAATCTTCATTTCCATTGTAATGGAGCTATAGTAAAATAGCAGTTTTATGGAAGTAAATGGTATAAAATTAGTGAGGTGGAGTAATATCTGAAATTGTGTGTAATGATTTGTTTTTCCCAAACCTAGTGGTTCTTGTGTAAGTCTGGATCTTCTCTCTTCAGTTTTGTTTTGAGCTTTTGACTTGTTGCTGAGACATACAATAAGCCACTTCACCTTTCTATCTGATAATTACACACTCTTAAATAAAGACAATGGTAACTTCACAGGGGTGTATGAGGCCTAATTAATTAAGTCTTGTAAAGCTCTTAGAGATCCTTGAATCAAAAGCATCTTATGAAAGTACACAATGGCAATATTATGGGTAAAGCTCATGACCATGAACTTCAGATCTTTGGATTGTATTGAAATTGGTATAAAGTATCATTTGAAATATGTGAACTGGAACTTGGAAATCTTTTTAGTATACAGAGAATATGTCATATCATGGTTTGCTTTGTATCACAGCCTCTAAATACTTGCGAGGTTCTCTTTGACAGATGGTCAACTGAGGCGGGCTATCTAATTTAACTGAAAATTAACATTGGCAGCTGTTCCTGCTAAAAAGATAATCTGTCTCTCAAATTGAGTAGAGCAATGCTGACCCCTTTCCTACTCCTTTCCTATAATTGTGGGCAAATGACAATTTTCCTCCCGCAAACACTGAACTCAGAGGCGGGCTCTTCGTTCTAGGTCACATCAAATGGGGTTCACAGCTGCCCTCTATAGTAACAAGCACTGATAGCAGTTTTTGTCTCTCTTTAACCCTGTTTTCAACATAGTATTCACTGAATGAGATAGATCAACACTGGCCACTTATTTACTTTTAATATAATCTAAAATCTTTCTGAAAATCTTACACCTAATGTAAAAAAATTCCAATCACTCCTATTTGGAAGGCATAAACTACCATATGTTTTTGAATTTCAGAAATTTGGGGAAATACCTGTATTATATGGGATTCCTGAAACCGGATTCTGAGATGGAGATTTTCCCACATGATGTTTATTAGGAGGTAAGAAGGAAGTATCATTACAGAGAGGGAGAAGCTGTGCTGTGATGTATAGAAGTACCCCTTATCCACAAGAGATGTGTTCCAAGATCCCCAGTGGATGCCCAAAACCACAAATAGTACCAAACCCTATAATTTAATGCCTTTTCCACCATATCTAAATACTTATCATATATAGGGACAATAATTTTTGTAGTTTGAGGTGTGACAGCCAAACTAGCAGGAATTTTGTCTTTTCAATTTCATGGATAGAAGGGTCCTTCTTACCATAGATCTTAGCAACCTCAGCATACAGTTGTTTTCTTTCCTGAAGTTGAGAACTTTTTACTTTGCACTTAAATAAAACACTTTAAGGCTTCTCTTTGGTGTTCCCAAATTGCCAGCATCACTCCTCTTGTTCTTTAAGACCATTATTAAGTAAAATGAGGGCTACTTGAACATAAGCACTCTGATACCTCAATGGTCAATCTAGTATTCAAGATGGCTATTAAGAGACTAAGGAGAATGTATAATTGTGGGGATACAGGGGACAAATGGTAGGATAGAGCAGAATAGCACAAGATTTTATCACACTACTCAGAATGGTGCACAATTTATTTAAAACTTGTGAAGTGTTTATTTCTGGACTTTTCCATTTAATCTTTTTGGACTGAGATTGAACTTGGGCAAGTAAAACCATGGAAAGTGAAAACATGGATAAAAGGAAGACTACTGTACTAACAGTGGCCTCACAAAATGCTATGAGAAGTTGTAGAGTTAGACTGGCCTTTCAGAGATACCTTGAATTAAGAAAAATGGGACAAATAAAGAAAGTTGGACTAGTGATTGCATGAGCACTATCCCCGGGGAAGAGGGGTAGCCTTGGATAAGGTAGAGACCAAGGCTTGGAGGACAAGTGCCTTGTTTTGAAGGGGAGAGTGGATGGTGTCCTGCAGGCCACTATTTTAGCAGAAAGTCCAGTGATGCCAAGCACCATCACCCCTACTCCTTTTATCCAGAATAAACTCTGGTGACATTTCTACTCATCTGAGTCTTGCCTTTAATCTATGTATATATTTAAAGATTTCTTGAGTACTTTACAAACATAAAATCCTAAGAGTTAGAACATTACAAATAACTTCCCTAGACCATGCTGCCTATTCCTAGTCTCATCCCTGTGGTTCCTGCAGGACCAAGACTAGCAAAGGCGAATGAAGGCAAAATGAAATTTAGCTTCAGATACTAAATTTAAGAGTGTACAGAAAACCCCTAGAATCAGGACATGTAATATTTAAAGTCATATTTTTAAAAATCAAAATGAATGCAAAAATGTCCTCAGTGAACAAAATGCCAGGCTCAGAATTACTGATTTTTCCTTTTGCCTCAGACTTTAATGTGACTCAGTTCAGCACAGTTATTGAGCCTGTGTTTGTTTAAAATTTTCTTTTTTGTAGATTTTTGCATTAATTTTAGTTTTTAAAAATAATGCATTACGATATTATCTATCCTGATAATTGAATCTTTCGTTTCCCAGTTATATTTTGTGCCAAACTTAAGTGACTTACTTGCTTGTCTCTTCCTGGTCCCAGCCTGGAGATGTAGCTGCCATTATATGTTCAGTTAATATACTTTCAGGCCATTTAGAATTTTTTTTCCATATAGATATATATGTAGTCATCAGCAATCTTGTTGACTTTATTTCTAAGATTCCCCAGTCCCAGTGCATTTCTGCATTCTAACACTACCTGCCAAACCAAGTCACCATCTTCTCAGTAGGACTTTTGCAATAGATTTCTAACTGGTCTAACAGATTCTATTCTTGTCCCTCTTGGGCCCTTTATCCACCCTGAAGAGTGGTATTTTAAAAATATAACTCAAATCACATCACTTCCTTTTTCACCCAAATGTCTTCCCATATCATTTAGAATAAAATTTTCAATATGGCCGACTACATCCCTACATGAGCTTGGCTCTGCCTATTTCTCTTGTCCTCCTTGTGATTCCTCTTTCCATGGCTCACTGAGCTCAAGGTTCACTGGCTTCTTTGCTTCTCTGAAAGGCTTAAGCTTCTCACCCTACCAGGGACTCAGTTCCTACAGTTCCTTCAGAATGGCTCCATCCTTTTATCATTTAGGCCTGAGGCCTTTTCTAATTACTTAAACTAAAAAGTTCCTGGTTACATTTGAACATATCTTGTTTTGTTTTTCTCTCTGCATTTATTACTGCTAAACACTTTTTTGTGCTTATTTGTATATAATCTGCTTGTCTCTACTAGAATATAAGCCCACTGTTAGGATCTTGTAGTCTCATGTACTGCCTTACCCTTAACACTTAGAATTGAGCCTGACAAGTTGAAATTTAGTAAATGTTTCCTGAAGAACCTAATGTACCCATGTTAAATATATAGGATTTTTTTTTCTGTGTGCAGGTTTTTCTTATTTCTTTTTTAATATACTTAGTTTTATGGCAGTTTTCAATTCATAGTAAAAGCAAGCAGAACAACACACTTATGCTCCAAATACCTGCTGGCCCTATACATGCACAACATCCCCCATGATCAACATCTCTCACCACAGAGTTTCATTTTTTAACAATTGATAAAGATATATGGACATAGCATTATCACCCAAAGTCTACAATCTATATTAGGGATGAACACTACATTAGGGTCGGGTTTGTACATTTAAGACATTTTATCTACCATTCCTGTATTACGCAGAGTAGTTTCACTGCCATAAAACTCTTGCTTTACCTATCCATTTCTTCCTCTTGATCTCTGCAAACCATTGATTTTTATAAACTGTCTCCAAAGTTGTGCCTTTTCCAGAATGTATATAGTTGCAATCAGAGTATGTAACTTTTTCAGATTGACTTCTTTCACTTAGTAATATGCATTTAGGCATTCTTTACATCTTTTCATGGCTTAATAATTCATTTCTTTTGGGCATTGAACAATATTCCATTGTCTGGATGTACCAGTTTATTCATTCACCTGATGAAGGATATCCTGGTTACTTCCAGTTTTTGGCAATTATGAATAAAGCTGCTATAAACATCTGTGTGTAGGTTTTTGTGTTGGGTAACTGTTGGGTAAGTAGCATGGAGTGTGATTGCCAGACCATATTATAGAAGGATTTTTAGTTTTGTAAGAAAAATACCAAACTATCTTCCAAGGTGGCTGGACCCTTTTGCATTCTCGCCAGCAGCGAATGAGAGTTCTTGTTGCTCCATATCCTCACCAGCATTTGATGTTGCCAATGTGTTGGATTTTGGCCACCCTAAAAGGTGGGTAGTGGTATCTCATTATATAGTTTGGAATTCCTCACTGATAAAGGATGTTCAGCATCTTTCTAAGTGCTCACTTCATCTGTGTATATTTTTTTTGGTGAGATGTCTGTTTGTGTTTTTTCTCATTTTAAAATCAAGCTGTTCATTTTCTTACTGTTGAGTTTTAAGAGTTCTTTGTATATTCTGTATAGGAAATTCATCAGATATGTCTTTTGGAAATATTTTCTCCTATTTGTGGCTATTTCTTAATTCTTTTGATAGTCTTGCAGAGTTGATATTTTTAATTATAATGAAGTCCAGTTTGTGTTATCTAAAAAGTTATCACCATACTTACATACCCAAGGTCATCTAGAATTTCTCCTATATCATCTTCAAAGAGTTTTATGGTCTTGCATTTTACATTTAGGTAACGTCTATGAATTTATTTTTGAACACTGTTCAGATTTTTTCACTCAATAATGCATTCTTGAGATCTCTTTTTCTTCCTTCTCTCCCCCTGTGGAAAGTTTATATGTAAAATTTCAGTCTTTTGCCCATTTATTGATTGAGTTATTTGATTTTTTGGTGTTGTTTTTTGATTTCTTTATATATCCTGGATATTAACACCCTATCTGAAGTGTAGGTGTCAAAGACTTTCTCGCATTCTGTAGGCTCTCTCTTCATGCTCTTGATTGTTTCTTTTGCTGTGAAGAATTTTTTTTTTCATTTGATGCCATCCCATTTATTGCTTTTAGATTTTACTTTTTGCACTTTAGGAGTCTTGTTCAGGAAGTTAGTTCCTGAGCCAACATGTTGGAATGTTGGGCCTGCATTTTCTTCTAGTATTTGCGGGTCTCTGGTCTAATTCCAAGGTCTTTGATCCACTTTGATTTGAATTTTGGGTAGGTTGAGAGATAGAGATTCAATTTCATTCTACTACATATGGATTTCCAATTTTCCCAGCACCATTTGTTGAAGAGGCTATCATTTCTTCAAAGTATGTTTTTGGGAACTTTGTCTACTATGAGATAACTGTATTTATGTGGGTTTGTCTCTGTGTCTTCTATTCTGTACCGTTTGGTCTACCTGTCTATTTTGGCCAATACTATGCCATTGTTGTTACTATACCTCTGTAGTGTAATTTAAGGTCTGGTATAGTGATATCTCCTGCTTCACTTTTCTTGCTGAAGATTGCTTTGGCTATTCTGGGTCTCTTATTTTTCCAAATGAATTTCACAACTGCTTTTTCTATATTTATGAAGAAAGTTATTGGAATTTTAATAGCAATTGTATTAAATCTGTATAGTGCTAAATTTTCACTCCTCTATATAATTTCATCATATGTATATACCATTTATTATTGATGTGATATATTTTGTGATGAGCATTTGGGTTTTTCCTTCTGATTTTTGTTATTGCAAGCAATGCCACATCATTGTCCACCATCTTCTTGTGGATGATACAGGTGTCTCTCCAAAGAGGTGCCTAGAATTGAAACTGATGCTTCAGAATAGATGCACATGTTCAGTCCCAATGGATACTAGCAGAATGAGTACTGTCCAAAGTGACTGAGCCAACTTGCTCCCAGAAGCAGAATGAGAATATCTGATTGACCACAACCCAATCAACAATTGATGTTGACTAACTTTAACTTTGCCAATCTTGTGGTTGAAAATGGTATCACATGTAAATTATTCTCTCCTGATTATCAGCAAGGATGAATATATTTTCACATGATTATTGATTTTTTAATATTTAATCTTCAATTAAATGACAATTTCTTATCATTGGCTCATTTTTTTTCTGTTGAGTTTGTCTTTCTCTTGTTAATATGAAGGAATTCTTTATACTGGATGTTATTTGACCATTATGTTTATTACAAATACTTTATCCCAATCTCTTTGTTGTCTTTAAAATTGTTTATGGTATATTTTGCCATACAGAAATTTTTAATGTGCCTTGAGTTAAATACATTAACTTTTTTCCTTTACTCTTTCTGCTTTCGGGTGTTAAGAGGGCTTTCTCTAGTCCTGGATTTCAAAGCTATCATGCTATATATTCTTATACAAAATTTAAATATGTATTTGTTGACTTATTTATAGGTCTTTTATTGGCTGTAATTTGTATTTCTGTATGATGTGAAGGCCCTTTGTTTCTTTTTTAAATTAATGTATTTCAAATTATTTGCTTATGGCCTGAATATTAACTTGTTTCTCTACTGAGTTAATCTTTGTTAGTGGGTGTGAGGGAGTTGTTATTGGATCTACAGGATCTGGGCTACCCAAATACTATTCCTTTCTGCAAACTAGAAACACTTAGGTGTCTATTAGTATTCATTGGCTAAAAAGGAGGATAGTAAATCACTAAATGGTCAGGATGATGAAAATATCTACTATATTAGTGCAGAATACCTAAGGTCAGACAAACATTCCTAAATCTGGATTGGAGAAAATTCTCCTCAAAAGTCCTCAAGGAAGGGAATGTAGTATGACAGAGCTGAGTTTGAATGCTAGGGCTGGCTAGCTCTGCCATTTTCATTTGTGTGACTCTGGGCAAGTTTGTTGTCCCTAATACTCAATTTTATTTTCCTTTATAAAGGTATTAATAGTTCTTATTTTTTTTTGTGAGTTGTAAAGACCTGATATAATACTTACAAAGTACTTGGCATATGTTTTGTGCCCAATCATGTTAACCATTATTATTTCTGGTTTGAAAGTGACATCTGTAGAGATGTAAATATTTGGGGAGTGGGTGCACTGGATTAAGAATTGAGGAATGGCAATCATTCTTGAAGAGTTGAGGTGGGAGTGATATGAGGTTGTTGGCACCCTCAGAGAAGCCCAGGTAAGGTGTTGGAGCTGACAAAAACTGTCAAACACCCATATAAGACCAAAAGAAAACACCTGGGGCTGTTGCCTTGTTAAATAAAACCATGAGTCATGACCTTGGGAAAGAGTGTGGGAATCCACAGAAAGAATGTATGAACAGATGCTCTATTGTCTGAGAGAAAATAAACTGGGAATATCTTCAGATAGAAGTAGAACAAGTTATCACATGGGAATGACTCAATAGGTCATCATAGAAAGCTGGCCAGAACCAAAGCTGGGAGCAGCAAAAAGGAACTCAAAGGGATGCCAAACCAGGACACACCTGGAGAATCATCGTGGGCTGGTATAAACCTCATTAGCTGGTATCAGGAAGCCCTGCCCTAGTCTCTTGATAAAGCCCAGTAG
The DNA here is from genome assembly GCF_001458135.2 of Marmota marmota marmota. Taxonomy (NCBI): domain Eukaryota; kingdom Metazoa; phylum Chordata; class Mammalia; order Rodentia; family Sciuridae; genus Marmota; species Marmota marmota. The sequence continues at coordinate 29,446,432 of NW_026000249.1, forward strand.
CTTCCATTTTGTTGTTGGGCTCAGGCTGAAATGTTCAGATGTAGTAGATCAAAGCCAAGAAGAAGGAGTGGGTTCTGGAGAATGTGGTCACAGAACACGCCTGGATGATCTACGATATGAGAGCTGTTTCAAGTCATTGTACTAAAAGTGGGAGTCTGTAATCCAGCATCATAGGCTTCATCTGAATACTTGAAATGGACCCTTGAGTTCCTTCTCAGATGTACTGAATTAGTCTTCATTTTGTGGCAATCCCCAGGTGATCTGAATATTTCCTAAAGCTTCTGAATTTGTTTATGTAGGTCTGAGCTAGTATTAAGTGGAAGGAGGAATTTCTTAGAAGAGTCATATATTTCAAAAAGTAAATATATACAATGATGCCCCATAAAACAGTTTTCACCCTAAGATTTCAAATAACTATATTCCAGAACTATTGCATTTATTGGTCAGGTAAAAAATCCTTTGGTCTAGAATTATTTTAATACTCAAATAACCAAACAATATTTTTTACTTTAGATAAGCTAGGAATACTACTTCAATTTTTCTATGGCAAAAGGCTTATCAATATTAAGAAGTATTATCTTTAATTCTTTTGTCTCCAATGAGAATCATGCTTAATTATCAAAATGCTAAATAAGATAAAAGAATGCCTATCAGATATTAACTTCGATAATTAAATCTACTCAATTGAAGAATTTTACTCAATTGAAGCATTTTGCTAAAATGGGACCACCTGAATTACTATGTCTTAACTTTAAAGAGCCTTTTAGAGGTTTTTTTTTTTTTTTTTCATCTTGGTAATTCCAGGGGACAGTGCCTGGGTGAAAATTCATCTCGTTCCAGTTGTCACTTTTGACTACAACTAAAACTTCACTTGGCTTCTTATCTTCTAAGAGAGCATTCTCAAGGCATGGTCCCAGGTCAGCCATATCTGCAACATCTGGGAACTTGTTAGAAATGCAAATTCTTGGGCCCCACCTAAGTCCTACTGAACTAGAACCTCATGCGGTGGAGCCCAGCAATCAAATGTTTAACAATCCTTCCAGATGATTCTCATTTACTCAGAAGCCTAAGAACCTTGTTCTTAGCCACATGGCCCAAGACATAAGATGCCAAATGCATAAGCAATGGAAAGAATGTAGAAGTTGATCTGTAAGTTGAGGGTTCTAGACTAGTTTGTGAGATTTTGTTGTATGCCCTTGAATACAGCATTGCATGGCTCTGGGCTTCGATTTTTTGATTTTCAAAATAGAAGAGTTGGAATAGATGATATTTAAAGGTCCTTAAATCTCCAATAAATTGATCACATATGGCAATTGGAACAAAATAGATTTTCACCCAGGCATTTCCTGCTGGAATTATCAGGATAAAAAGAAAACTCTAGAAATACCTTTAATATTAAGGTACGGATTTTGAGATAATGCCAATTGAACAAATTTTAATTAAGTAGATTTAATGATCTCCCATTTATATATCAGATGTTTGTCAGTGATAGATAACATTGCTAATTATGATATAATTCTTTACGGATCCACTTTGCTACAAGTATGATATTTGACTCCATGTGTAGTAAAGTATAAATTCTAGCTTAAGAATCTTCTGAAACATTTCAGCTCTCATTTTGAAATTATAATAAACATGTCCCTGTATGGCTAAAGTTATAATAAACATGTCCCTGTATGGCTAAAAGTCAATGTAGTCAAACCATTTTATTTTTTAGTACACTGATTATGTGAGGTTTTTTGTTTTTTTTTGAACGTGAGTGATTAGAAGCAACCAATGGTAGGTTGATATTAGCTGTCAGCAACAAAGGGCTCTACCTTGGTATCAGGAACAAAAGATTGTTTATCTCTGAGAACGTGGAGAAAACTATAGAAGTAGACCCAAGTACCAGTAGGGCAGGGCCATTGCCATCCTTTGGCTCCTGAATGACCTTCAAAGGGCTGTGTGTTGAGGCTTTGTTCCCAGCCTGTGGTGCTATTGGAAGGTGGTAGGATCTTTAAGAGGTGGGGCCTAGTAAGAGGAAGTTAGGTCACTGGGGGAGTGTCCTTGAAGGGAATATTGGGACCTCAGCCCATTCCTACCTCTCTTTCTCTTTGCTTCCAAGCTACCATGAAGTGAACAAGCCTCCTCTGCCATGCACTCCCACCATGGTGTACTCTGCTACTAAAGTTCCAAAGCAACAGGGTTAAGTGATCATGGACTCAAGCTTCTGAAACTGTGAGCCAAAATAAACCTTTCCTCCTTTTAATTTGATTGTCTTAGGTATTTTATTGTAGTAAAAAAAAGTTGACTGAAGAAGACATCATTGCATTGCTGTGTGTGATCATTGAGGTTGCTCCTGTTGCTTGCAGTCATGAAAATATTAAATTCTGTTCTGTATCCCTTTTAAAAGATAGAGAATATTGTGTATTTTAAAAACAGTCCCATTAAAGCCTTGTTTCTCAAAGAATTATGTTTTGGTTATCTGGAAGTTGAACTTATGTAGCACAGTGGTTTTCCTAGCAATGATGGATTAATGAATCATTATTATCCACAGAAGTAAAAGATAATGAGTGCAAGCAGCAAATGGAGACATCATATATCAAATCATGTAAAGGGCATAATTTGTTTTAAAAATAATGTTTATTGTAATGTTTTGAAATAAGATACTTGGAGGTGTGAATTCAGGTATATTCAGTGCACTGTGGGGTGTTCTGTTTGAATTCCATAGGCATAGACATGAAGGAGATGATCTTTTTATTAAGCTATCATTGTTGCCCCCAGAGATTGTTCTAAGAGGTGAGGACTAGGAATATAATCTTTAAAATATAACAGAATATCAACACCTAAGTATTGGGGAAATAGAATATAGCTATGGTTATCCTTATAGGGCGAGAGATCCACCCCATATCACTGGAAGTCAAGAAACCTGGGCTTTTAGAGTGTTTGCTTGACCTTGGGAGATTTATAAATACTCTTGGGGTTTCCCTTCACACTGTGGTATAAACATGAAGACTGGATAAATACGTTCAGACTAGGTTAGATAAAGTAAGACCAGACCTGTAAAAACTTGAAGACTATAACCTATATCTAGGTTAAAACTACAGAAAATGGAATCCCATAAATTTTTATTATTCCCACCAGCCTCTCTCAGCCACAGTTTGCCATGGTCATTTTTAATGGCTTCACCCCTTCAAACTCTGTCTCAAGCATCTCATCTTTGATTACTACCTCATATATTTTTAGTTTACTTTTTCAAATACACCCATTCTAGTAACACCTTGACCCCTTTAGGACTTCAAACACATTGACCACATTCCCCTTTTCCCTCCTAACATATCTGTATACTCCTTCATTTGAATCCATGGTACATGCTTATAATCTTCCCTTCCCTAGGGCTTCAACTTCCTCACTTCTTTCTCCCACCATCACAATGACTTGGTCAAACCAAACTCTGGAGTCTGAGGTCAGGCTCTCTGGGAAACAGATTTTTAGACAAGAGGTTTGTGGGGGGAATACTTTTGTGAACATCACATAGCAGAGGTGAGGGAGCAGGATTGGGAAGAGGCAGAAGTAGAATCAAATGCAGTTGTGTCAACTGATGCAAATGAGAGGCATCTATTGAGCCTATGTTTTGTTCTGAAGAGCTGAACACAACCATCTTGCCTTAGGTGAAGGTGACCTGACTTTTTTTTCTTTCTTTCTTTTTTTTTCATTGAGAAGTCATTAAATGAAGGATGCTCTGGGACAGGTGTGGCAGTTGTCTTCACCTGAGGGCAATTCCTGGAGAGTGGTTCAGCTGAGAGTTTTTGGCCTCTAAATTCTACACAGTGGGAAGAATGAGTTTCTCAGTCTTGGAGGGTGAATTTGGGCAATGAAGCTGTGTCTACAATACCTAGTGAAGGCCACATTTCCACCTTTTTTGTATTGGAGATTTAACCCAAGAGTGCTTTACCATGGAGCTTTATCCTCAGTCCTTTTTATTTTTTGAGACAAGGTCTTACTAAGTTGCTAGGGCCTCATTAAGTTGCTGAGGCTGGCTTTGTACTTGTGTTCCTCCTGCCTCAGCCTTCCCAGTCACTGGGATTACAGGCATGCGACATCATGCCTGATTCTCCATGTTGTCTTACTTGACCCATATACAGCATTGGGCACAACTGACCATTCTTGATAGATGTTCCTCACTTGGTTGTGGGGATACTATCATTTCCTGGTTTCCTTATTAGCTTCATGGTTGCTCCCTTTCAATTGCTTGTTGGAAATCTTCCCAGCCTCTGAATTTTGGCTAGCTTCAGGGCTGACTCGTAAAACTTAGTTTTAATTCAATCTACACATAATTCCTAAGTAATCTAATCTTACAGTGACTTTTGATACTAGAATTTTCTCCCAAATGACAGATTCACATATACAACTAATTATTTGATTTTTCTACTTGGATAATAATATCCAAAAGGGATTGAATGTTTCCCATGTGTTAGATTTTGTTCTAAGTTGTTCAAACATTGCATGTCTACTAGGCATTTAAATTTAGTATGTCTAAACTGAAGCTGTTGCTGATCTTCATCCAAACTAGCCCCTCCTTCAATATTTACTACCTAAGTGAATGGCAGCACTTTTCTTCCATTGTTCAGGCCCTAAACTTCAGAGTATCTCTACTTTCTTTTATACTCCACATCCAATCCAGCAGCAAATCTTGTTCTAATTTCAGATTATATCCCAAATCCAGGCAATCTCATCACCTTTATCACTACCACCTGCTTTGAGGCTATCAGGCTGCCTGAAATATTGCTTCTCTGCTGATTTTCTTTTTTCCTTTTAAAAAATTTTTGCTTTTCTTTCACATTTTTATTGCTGCATTATAGTTGTACATAATGGTGGAATTTGTTGTTACATATTCATACATGCACCATACACACACCCACATACCAGGGATTGAATCAAGGGAGCTTAACCACTGAGCAACATCACCAGCTCTTTTTTATATTTTTTATTTTAAGCCAGGGTCTAACCAAGTTGATGAGGTTGGCTTTCAACCTGCAATCCTCCTACCTCAGCTTCCTGAGCCAATGGGATTACAGGTGTGTACCACCATACCTGGCCATGCTCACTACAATATATTTTGTCCAATATCATTCTCCTGTTTTCTCTTCCTTCTACCACCCATGCACTGTCTCTATTCTACTGATCTCTCTTTGGGATTACCTCCAGTTTCTTTCTTTTTCCTCTAGTTTCCACATATGAGAGAAAACATTAGCCTTCTGATTTTTGCTTATTTAGCTTAACATAATGTTCTCAAGTTCCATTCATTTTCCTGAAAATGAATAATTTTATTTGTATTTATGGGTGAATAAAACTTTGTGTACATATGACACATTTTCTTTATCCATTCATCCATTGATGGACACCTAGGCTGGTTCCATAGTTTGGCTATTGTGAATTGTGCTGCTATTAACGTGAATATGCACACATCACTATAGTATGATGACTTTAATTCTTTAGGATAAATACTGAGGAGTAGTATAGCGGGGTCATGTGGTGGTTCCATGCATAGTTTTTTGAGGAATTTCCATAGTGGTTGTACTAATTTACAATTCCACCAACAGTGCAAGTGTTCCCTTTTCTCCACACCCTCTCAAGCATTTATTATTGTTTATATTCTTGATGGCTGCCATTCTGACTGAAGTGAGATGAAATCTCAGTTTTAATTTGTATTTACCTAATTGCTAATGATGTAGAACATTTTTTCCCTACATTTTTGTCCACTTGTTTTTCTCCCATCCTGTAGATTCTTTCTTCACATTCTTTTTATGTTGTGGTACTGGGGATTGAACCCAGGGCCTTGTGTATGTCGCATAAGCACTGTACCAACTGAACTATATCCCTAGCCCTCTTTGCATTCTTGATTATTTCCTTTTCTGTGCTGTTTAATTTGATGTCATCCCATTTATTAACTCTTGGCATTATTTCCCAAGCTATTGGGATCCTATTGAAAAAGTTTCTGCCTGTGCCTATATGCTGAAGTGTTGACCCTATGTTTTCTTCTAGAAGACACATAGTTTCTGATCTAATTCTTAAGACTTTGATCCATTTTGAATTTATTTTTGTGTAGAGTAAGAGATAAGGGTCTAGTCTCATTCTTCTACCCATGAATAATCAGTTTTCCCAGTACCATTTGTTAAATAGGCTATCTTTTTTCCAAGGTATGTTTTTCATACTCTTGTCAAGGTTCAGGTGATTTAGATGTGTGGGTTTGTCTGTGTCTTCTATTCTGTATCATTGGTCTTAGTGTCTCTCTTAATGCCAGAACCAAGCAGTCTGTTTTTGTTATTATAGCTATTTGAGTGTTTGTGTGTGTATATGTATGTATATATGTATTTGTGTGTGTGTATAAAATTAGTAGGAATCAGTACCAGAGCAACAGAGCAACATCCTCAGCCCGTTTTTAAAAAGATTTATTTTGAGACAGGGTCTTACTAAATTGCAGAGGCTGGCCTTGAACTTATGATCCTACCACCTCAGCCTCTGAGCTGCTGGAATTACAGGTAACCTGGCTCTGTAGTATAATTTGAAGACAAGATTGTGATGCCTCCAGCATTGCTCTTTTGGCTTAGAATTGTTTTGCCTATTCTGGGTCTTTTATTCTTCCAATTAAATTTTAGGACTGTTTTTTTTTTCTAGTTCTGTGAAGAATGTCATTGGTATTTTGATGGGCATTGCATTGAATCTGTATGGTCATTTTAAACAATGCTCATGGATAGGCAGAATTAATATTTATTTCTTCAATGTCCTATAGTTTTCATTGTAGAGTTCTTTCCTCCTTGGTTAGATTTATTCCTAGGTATTTTTTGAGGCATTGTGAATGACATTATTTTCCTGATTTCTTTCTAGCAGATTCACCATTTGTATATAGGAAAACTATTAATTTTTGTATGTTGATTTTGTAATCTCTTGCTTTGCCAAATTTTTTTTAAATAGCTCTAGCAGCCTTTTAGTAGAGTCTTTGGAGTCTTCTAAATATAGGCTCATATCATCTGTAAAGAGTGATAATTTGACTTCTTTCTTTTCTATTTTTGTTCCTTTTATTTCCTTTTCTTGCCTAGTTGCACTGGCTAGAATTTCTAGATCTATATTAAATAGGAGTGGTGAGAGTGGACATCCTTGTCTTGTTTCCCTACTGGTATTCTGCTGTTACCATTGCCCTTTCTCCAAACAGTGGTTATAGTGAGCCTTTAAAACCATGCCAGAGGGCTGGGGATGTGGCTCAGTGGTAGAATACTTGCCCAGCAGTTCTAGGTTCAATCCCCAGTACATTAAAAAAATCAGATTATATCTCTCCTTTGCTCTCAAATTTGTGATGATTTCCCATATCACTGAGAAAAAATATTCAAGGTTTTTACTGTGACCTACAAGACCCGAAATGGCAGGCTCCTAATTACCTCTCCTCCTTTCATCCGCAACTCTTCACTTCCATTATTGTGGTCCCACTGCACCAGTATCTTGCTTTCCCTTGAGCATCTTCCTTAAGCAGGCTTCTATCTGATGACCTGTTTATTTGCTCTTCTTTCTACCTGGGAATGAAGTCAATATAGATGTCATCATGTTTACTTAAAATTAGCATTTGAAGGGGCTAGGGTTGTGGCTCAGTGGCAGAACGCTTGCCTGGCATGTGTGAGGCACTGGGTTTGATCCTTAACATACCATAAAAATAAATAAATAATGGCATTGTGTCCATCTACAACTAAAAAAATATTTAAAAATTGGCATTTGAAGATTGCTCACTGGAAGTGTTTCATTTACATGTATATTCTGATTATCTTCAACTAGCAAGCAAAATCTTGGAGTTATTAATAATTTTTGCACAACTTTGCAAACAGATATTCTCTCTATAAAAGTCAAAGTAGAGAAACACATTAAATATAGAATTGCAGCTAAGGCTACATCTTTCTGCTGTTGAACTCAACAATGGTGATTTTGTTTTAGCAAAGCCATGTAATCCATCATATTAGATTACTGCTGATCATTTGAATTTTATTGACTCTATAGTTTTGTTTGTATTTAACTTATAAATGAGTTTAGTTTTATACTTGTTTAAGAGTGATAAGCATAAAGACTGTATTTTTAGTTTTATGTTTGTGACTATTATAGTAATATCATAATAGAAATAATAAGATAATACTGGAGTCTTAGAGCATAAGCAAGTAGAAAGAACACATTTTAGGCAATTACCTGATGACTTTCATAATAAAATTCCTCCTAAGAGAGAAAACAAGGGAGAAAACATGAGAAGTTTCAATATTGCAGATCAAAATTAAAAAATAAAGTCTTGGCAGTACATTTAGCCAGTAATAAAGGGCACTACAGAAAAAGCAATTGGTGAAATTGAAACTATGTTGCTTGGCCTAGAAATTATTAAACATTTAGAGCTAGGAAAGAGTTTGTATTAATTTTCATTTTCTACTCTCCATCTATTCTACTAAACACTCTCTAAATAGAAAAAAAATAGTGTTGAAGATGAAATTTAAAATTACTGGATATTTGAGAGACTTTTTTCCTATAATAAAGCTGAATGTATCTGTGCCTTTTTGGGTTTGTGAGAAGTGGTTCTCCTAAAGGCACTTTTGAAAAGTTATTGCCTTGAATATCTGGTGACTGCTTGATAAAACAAAAACAAAAAAGCATAAGACATCTCTAAACTTAACCTTCACTGAAAAGGGAGACTTGGAGTTCTGAAAACTTCTGAAGTTCTCTCATAATTTGACTCCCCCTAAATCTGATAGAATGCAAAAAATTTCTAAAATGTGGCTAAAGTTATGAGTAGTTGATTAAGTTTGCTGTTAGGAATTGTTGAGGAAAAAAATTTGCAACAGGCAGAATTCCCACTCCTTAATGTTCTTGCACTTTCTCCAAGTTATTCAAATACCAATTTCTGTGATGCTGTGAAGGGATTTTGCAGATGCAATTAAGGTCCCCTAATCAGATTACCCAGGTGGGCTTGACCTAATCATGTGAGCCATTTAGAAGCAGGGTTTTCTCCCACTGATCACAGAGGAGAATGTCAGGGAGACACACTCTGACTGATCCGGAAGAAAGCAAACATCCATGTAAATTGTCTTTGGGTAGCTTCCAGAAGCTGAGAGCAGGCTTCACTCAGTAGTAATCAGGGAAGTGAGAATCTCAGTCTGACAATTACAAGGACCTGAGTTCTTCCAAGTATCGGTGAACCTAGAAGAGGATCTTAAGCCTTTAGATAGAAACCACAGTCTAGGTTGACACTTGGCTGTCATCCCAGTGAGATGCTGAGTGAAGGACCTGGTGCCTTATACTTGGACATGGGCTGTGAGATCACAAGTGTGTGTTGTTTAAAGCCACTGAGTTTGTGGTAATGTAAACAACAATAGAATATGAGTGCAGAAATCATTTCTCTTTTCAACTAATTGTATTAGACTCATATATAAACTATCAATATTACCTTTTGGAACAAGGATGGATATAAGTTAAAATTGCTATTTCTATTTATTTTATGACCCTCAAATTTAATTTAGGTAGGACTATGCCCCAAACACGTCAGAATGTTGACGAATACAAAAGAATTACTCAAAATCTAACAGCAACAGGGAAACCACAAGCTATAACATAGGGTGTCCAGTTCCTCCCACTCCAGCTGTGGACACCCAACTGGGAATCTTGACTTAGTTTTGAGGAGACTGTGATACATTGTGCAGAATTACAGGTACATGCTCAGTTAACAAGGCCTCTGGGGATGAAGCTTATTTATAGGAAATCAGTTTTCAATAACAAACTGTGATAAATAAGCACTATAAACCCTGTCTGAATATACCCTGGGCAATGTGAAAGAAGAATTGTTGGTATTCACCACGGTGGCAAAAAGGACCTCTAAACAAGTAAAAGTTGAAAGGTGTGTCTACTTTTGCAGATTTATTCAGGTTTCACAAACTTTTTATGGAAAGAACCAGATTTGAGTCTGTGTGCTGTATGGTCTCTGTTGCAACTACTTACCTCTGCCAGTATAGTATGAAATCAAGCTGTAAGTCAATAAATACATAAAGGCATGAGCATAGTCACATTGTAATAAAACTTCATTTGCAAAAACAGGTGGCAGGCTGAATTTACCCTAAGGGCTGTAGTTTGTCAAGCCTGATCTAAATAGGCGATGAGGGCTTGAACTGACAGTGGCATCTAGGGATGGGGGAGAGAAAGGAGGGGACATATGAGAGACATTATGGACAACTAATTGGCTTTGGAAGGAAAAAGAAGAGGAGAAGATGACTTCAGGCTTTATAGTCTGGGAGGACCGTGACACCATTATTTGCAGTGGGGACAAAGGTGGAAGAGATGGTTTGTGAGTGTTGGAGGTTGTAGAGAAAATGGACCAGACATTAAAGCAATAAATTTGAGGTGTCTTTAGAATATTTATGTGGAAAGCTCTAAGAGCCAGTTAAAATTGTAAAGTAGGGAGGAAGGGAAGAAGATTGGTTGGGCAGTTTGGAAGTTATCTCCACAGAGTCATGGGTATAGGTGAGATCACACATGGAAGGTTTATAGAATATGAGCTAATATATATAAAAGTGCTCTTTAAACTGTAAAGCATTATACAAGTGTAAAATATTCCTATTAAATGTGACAAACAGAAGCATAAAAGGCAGTAACAAACGTTTTATGTCTCAGAATCCCTGCTAGTTCCCAATTATTGCATTTTCATCCTGTGACGGCCTTTGAACAGCTCTTTTTTTCCTCCCCTTGTGTACACCCTGAGATTGGAATGCATTAAACATTATCCATGTGATGGCATAATGCTTTCTTCTCCCAACAGATGCTCTCAATATTTTTTTTTTTGGTAGACACAAACTTCTAAGAGGGCCGAGACAAAAATGCAGAGATACCACTTTGATATTATGGCTTGGAGTTTTAATTAAATGAGAAAGAAGGCAGCAATTTTTAATCTCTTATGGCAAGACATATACAATATAGGGGGGAATAGACCTAAGAGATGATATAAAGTTAGAGTTGAAGTAACCTTTTGCAGGGGGAATTGCTCTCTTCCACAACCTCAAGGAGAATAGTTTCATTCCATTTCCAGGGTGTTTTAGTTACTGCTACTGAACAAAGGGTTCCCAAATGTAGTAGCTTTAAATAACTATGCTATTATATTTTATGATTTGGTGGATAAGGAATCTGGGTACTGTGTGATTCTTCTGTTACATGTAGTGTGGATGGTATTCAGCTGGTGAATGGGCTGGTCTGAGAAAGCTTTACTCACAAGTTTTCTTACTCCTCTCAGGCTGCTTTTAAAAATGCCATCAAAAGGGATGCTTTATAAGCAACAGAAATTTATTTCTCAGAGTTCTGGAAACTGGACATTCCAAAATCAAGGAGTCAACAGATTTGGTGTCAAATAATTTGTGGCTGTGCTTTAAAATAACTATAAAGGCCATTTGGCAGAATGATGTGCTGCTTTTATGACAGCTCAGATGTTATGGGTGCTAGGAAGACTTACCCTCCCAAGACTTAGCAATACTCAGAGTAATGGAGGTCACAGCTTTTTATGTGGGTTGCAAATTGGTAAGATGGGTTCTCCTGCCCATAGAGAACAGATCCTGAAACCAGGGCACAGATGTAGGTAGTTTCTTTTGGAAGTAATCCCATGGAATAGGAGTAGGGGACTAGTGTCTTAGTTTTTAATTGCTGTTAATAAAATAACTGTTAAATAAGGTCAAGTATTTAGCTCACATTTTTGGAGGTTGAAAGTCCATAATCAGGTGGCTTCATCTGTTTGGCCTCTTGTGAGGACCTTTTCACTGCATCACAACATGGAAGATGGCAATATAGTGGGAATGCACACTAGGTGGGGCAAGTGGCACCTGTGGAAGAGGGAATCAGAAGGTGACAGACACCCCTACAACAACCCATTCTGGAACTAACCAGGGTCCTGAGAGAACTAACTACACTGATCTCTTCTGAAGGGGATGCCTCTTCTGATCTAATTACTTTCCATTAGGTTGCATCTTGTAAAGGTTCCCCCACCTCTCACTTTGTCATACTGAGGATCACACAGCATGTTAACCTTTTGAAAACACACTCAAACCATATCAAAATCATAACAACTGGAAGAGTGAAACAGGGAAGGAGGGAGAGTCACTCCAAAGGTGCGCTGTCAACTTGGTCATTGCTGTGGGCTGCTGGGGCTGAATCCTGCTGGGAGTTTCCAAGGACTTAGTGGTTGCACCTCAGAAGTGTCTTTCTTGGGAACAGAAGATACTTACCAACTCCAATACTCTATTGTTCAGGGGCTGCCCCATGGGATGGATATTGGTTTTATTTTCTAGCTTTACCCATGCATGAATCTTGATGATAGCCCATATTGCATCAGAAAGATGTTGGTTCAGAGAACCAGGCACACAGTGAGCTGAACTGACACCAAATTACACATGTATATATCCAGTTGTCATAGCAACAGATGGTGTAAAAAGTGAACTCGGAGGATGCAAGATGATCACAAGAAGGATCTGCTATGTGTGCACACATACTTGAACTTCCCAATTAATTAAGGCAAGCATATGGCCAAGGGTTACAACAGTGTAAGTGGATACAATATAGCTTTTTTTCCATATTTTTCCTTCCCTGGGACTCCCCACTGGGCTGCTACTTTCACAGGGTATTCTCTCCATGTGAGTCCTTACCTGAGTTGAGAAAATCACTAAATTCTGGTTATAAAGCTCTCCTTTTCTCCTGAAGTCTTATATTACCATTCTGCAAGAGCTTATGTTGGTAATTGCCTCACCACTGATTAGAAAAAGATTTGCAAAGATCAGACTCTCCTGGTTTGTGAACAAATAGCCCTGACAAGGACCATGTTCTTATCCTAGAGGAGAAGCTAGTCCAGTGACCAGTCCTGGTGTCCCTGAACCATACCCCTGCTCTCCAATGGACAGGAAAACCTATTCCCCACAGTAGCAGACTAATAGCTTTTCTCTACTCTCTAGTCCTTACATGGGGGTTGACACTGATCATGGCTGTCAATACTTATAATTTTATCTGCTTGAAAGTATCAGAAGACATGAAATGGGAATGAAAAGATTGAGAAGATATTTGTTGTCCCAGAGGCCAATTTCAAGGGCCTTGGTGAGGAAATGATAAACTCACTCTGTTCTAAGTGAACCTATGTGTGAAATCCCTATTTCTATATGAAAAAAGGATAGTTCATCTCTTTACAAAAGACATCTCCAGGGAACTAATTTGCCTATGGAGCTCCCCTGGGGCATTTGTATTTGTGGTTTCATTTATTGAAAGCATAGGCCAGCATGGCTTGCTGTAACGGTTTGCAAAATGATTCTAGACTGTGGATATTTTGTTTCAATAAAAGCTTTTGTGAAAGTTCAATTTGTGACTCAGAGGGAAAAAAGGACTGCTCACATTCAATATGGGGGTAGGGACCTGCCACTGTAGATTCTTCTCTCTAACTTCCTTCATTGCTCACCTTTTTTGATACTTGAGAGACAGCAACACATATTGCATGGCACCTAGAATCACAGTTTGGAAGACTCTGGGGTGTAGTACAAGTTAGGAATGTGTCCTGTAATGGAAAATCTGACAAGAGTGGCTTATAGAAGCTGAGAGGGCCAAGGCAGGAAGATTGCAAATTTGAGGTAGGCTTTGGCAACTTGGTGAGACCCTGTTTTAAAATAAAATTAAAAACAAAACTCTGAGAATGTAGCTTTAGTAGAGTTTGCCTAGCACGTGTAAGGTCCTGGGTACAATCTCCAGTTGTGGGTAGGGGGGAAAGCTGGGAGTTATTTTTCTTTAATTTTCTAGAAGTCTAGAAGTGGGTGACTGTTACTCTCTCAACAACCTAGGTCTTTTTTCCCTATTTCTACTGTGTTTATTCTATTGATGTGCCTTTTGGTTGCAAAATACCTAGTATAATCTAGACATCACATCTGAATTTAAGGCAGAAAGAATGTGGAAGGAGATTTTTTTTCCTTCTCAGGTTCTATCTTTTTGGGGGAGAGATGGGAAATGACAACATTATCAGAAGACTCTTTTAGATGTCATTAGGCAGAGTCTGTGGCCATGCCTATAATCCCAGCAACTCAGGAGGCTGAGACAGGAAGACTTCAAATTTGATTTCAATTTAGCAACTTAGAAAGACCTTGTCTCAAAGAATAAGAGCTGGTATGTAGCTCAGTGGTAATGCACTCTTGGATCTAATCCCCCAACAAGCAAAAAAAAAAAAAAATCTCCTTAGCCGGAAATATGTCATACGCCCACAGAAGACCAATTCTGGCCAAAAGACACACAAGGACTGCTTACTCCATTAGAGATTATCCCCTAAGGCCAGGGAAAGGACCTTTCTTTGAAATCACAGAATTTGTTTCTTCAACACTTCTTCATTTTTTAGCAGGGGAGCAGGGAATGGGAAATGGAAGTTGGGTAGGCAACAAAGTGTTGAGCCATGGGCCAGAAAACGTTACTATTAATTCTAACATGGCTACTTATTGTGAAACATTGGATAAGTCACTTGACATGGTCTAGCTACAGTAACCTCATATATAAATTGAGGAAAATGGACAACATGAGTGCTATGTTTCCTTCTAGCTTCAATATTCAGTGGTTCTGTGCAATATTAATAACTTCTTGAATGTTCATGGCTAAACCAAAGTGGGATTGTAATTGAAACAGATGCCCTAATGGTGCTGTTCTGGCTCCAAGAACTAGCTTCTTGCACTAATTATGTGCTGTGGATTTCAAAGAAATTCACCCTTCTCCCCCCCACCCATCATCTTTCTAATTTTTAGAAGAAAATCAGTTCTCTATCTTCCAATAATTAAATTCCATATTTGATTTGTACAACTTTCCCTCATGTAATTCTCATTTAGTTTTCTTCTTAATAGAATAAAGAAAAAATTCAACCTTTCTGTTTGGCACAAAGCTCCTTCTAAGTAACAACAAATTATTACCAGATCTCTGACTGATTGTCCGATATTAAATGAAAGTTGTTGTCTTTTCAACATATAATTGCAATTAGCATTTGGCTATACTGTGTATACAGTTTTCACTCATTGCTAAAATGGGTGAAAAAAACCAAAAAACCAAAGGTTCCAATTGGGTGATGTACCTGTGGTTAGCACAATGTCTGGCTTTTGCTAATTACTCAGTAAATGTTTTTTTAATCAATGAATTATGATAAGCACAGATGAGCCAGAGTAGATGAGGGCAGAATTAATTGCTCAGAGTTAGATTTTCATAGGTTTAATGTCCTTGATGTCATTAAGGAGGGCATTGGAAAAAAGCTTACTTAAAACATTTGACTGATAGCTTATATTATTTGTACTTTAGTGGATGTATGAAAGAAAATCAGAAATAGTAGAACATGCCATGTCATTCATTCACTATTATTATACGGCCCTCTTGGTGTCAACTGTTCTGTGTTCACTTTTGTAGTGCCATACAAAAGTGAATAAGAGATACAAGAGTTCATGCTCCCGTGGAGCTTGCATTCTAATGGGGTAGACACACACTAAATAAATATGCAAAACTACTTCAAATACTGATTAGTGCTAGGAAGAAAATGAAATAAGTTAAAGAGATGGTAGGTGGATTGGGCAGTCATGGTAGACGTCTATGAGAAGGTAATTATATGGGAAGGAAAACTTTCCCTCTACCCCTGAGGATTCAATAATTAAGTCTATACAATAAACTAACAGATGTTGGGTGTGGTGGTGTTTGCCTATTATCCTAGCAACTTGGGAGGCTGAGGCAGGAGGATCACAATTTTGAGGCCACTCTCAGCTCTGTCTCAGAATTGAAAGGACAAGGACTGGGGATGTGGCTCAGTGGTAGAGTGTCCCTGGGTCCATTGCCCAGTACAAAAATAAGTAAACAAATGGACAGTAGGCAGGAGAAAAATACATTTAGTTATATGTGTATGTTTGGAAATCCCACAAAATATGAGACCCCAAGAAGGGTCAAATGATTGAAGTTTATATAGCATCCTAAGCTATAGAAAAGAATAGAAGCTTGGAGTTTGATGAGGGGGTGGTCATACAAGTTGGGAGACCAGTAAAGAAAACAATTGTATGGTGAATACAGATTGTCTTGTCATGCAGATAAAAAAGTCTCTCAGATGATAAGAGTTATGCAGAGCAACTCTCAGAAGAATAGTCCATAGTCTGGGCATGGTGTCAACTTTCAGTCTCCTGTGATAGGAAAGAGTCTTCCCTGGTTGATGAGATTCTCCATGGGGGATTCTTGACAACTGTATTCCTTTTGGAGGATCTCTCTTTAGGCAGATAAGATAAGGTCAGAGGAAGCTCATTCCGATATTTCCTGTTCCTCAAGTACCCTCAGTTTGAAATGGGGAGTGGTGTTTCCTGAACTTTCTCATTTCCACAAAGACAATGCAAAAGGCTGATGTGATAGTGAGTGCATGGGGTGTAAAGAGTAATATATAGTGTAGTCATAGGAAGCTTCTTTGAGGAAGTAGCATTTGAACAGAGACCAGAAGGGAGAGGGACATGTGAAGAACTGATGGAACAGTGTTCCAACCAGATGGAGCAGGAAGTACAAATGCCCTTAGGTAGAAACAAGTAAGGCATATTTGAAGACAAGTAAGAAACCCCTCTTGTGAACAAGTGGGGGACAGTAGACGAGGTTAGTAAGGAGAGTTGGCCAGGGGCCAACAAGGACATTATTATTCTAACTGCAATGGAAATCTATTGAGCTTAAGTAGGAAAAGAACATGGTATGCTTTCAGTTTTGGTGAGATCTTCTGTCTCCTGGGCAGAGAATGAATTGTAAGGGGCAAAATCAGAAGCAAGGACATGTGTTATTTTGTGGGCCATTTCAGTGGGGGAAGATGATGTCATATGAACAGGGAGATGGGAAAAAGTGAATGGATTTGAAATCTATTTTAGAAACAGAATGATAAGATTTGCTTATGAATTGTGTATGGGAGTTGGTGAAGGAGGGAAAGGCACTAAACTTGGCCTCTGGACTTTAGGCTGAAGCTGCTGGGACGAAGGGTAATAGGAAGATGGGGGTACGTGGCATAGTGAAGCAGTTATGGTGGGGCAGTGGCTGGTAATCAGAAGTTCTGATTGGGAAATATTAGATTTGGTTTCCTTGCAGAAAACTTTGCTTCAAAGGTGTACTTTGAAGCAGGGGCTTTACGAAGGAGTTGTCTTAGGAATGCAATAGTTAAAGATGGGGGAAAAAGGGTAATCCTTAACAACCCTTCAATAACAGAATCCTGCAGCCTCTCTTCTTAAGTAGACAGAGATAACTCTTCCAGAGTAATCTCCCTGATCAAGAAAAGAATTGCGAACACACATGCTTAAGACCTTCAGTATGGGCTTCCCTAATCCCCTCTTCACCTTTTTGATCTGCCCAACCACTTACATTGGCAGAAAATCTAAGCAAATACAGGCAACTCTGTAGAGAAATGAATTGTGGGGAATTCTGCTAGGATTACCAAGATTAATGCAAAAGAAAAGAACTGTCCCCAAATAAGCACAAAATAAAATACCAGAGTGAGATGGTGTGTGTGTGTGTGTATGTGTGTGTGTTGGGGGGCAACTAGGTATATTTTCATTTTAATAAAGTAGAAATATGTAGGCAGGGATTATTTAAAAACATTTCATTTGGTTAAGCTATTTAAATAAAAAAACCTCTGTGTTAATTATAAATCAAACAGAAAGAACTTTGAATGTCTCTAAATTTGGGATCTGAGTTGTATGTTGTCAGTGGGGGTAGAAGGTGTGAGGACTAGAGTTGTCCAGGTATGATATCTCACAGGCCTCCCAGCTATAAGGTGTCACAATGTGGGGTTAAGGGAGGGTGAATTTAATAGCAGAGTCGTATTTTAGTCCTAGGAAAATATGAGATTTTTCAGTGGCCCTCAGTATATTGCTAGGAATGATAACAGGTATATTTCATTTCAGGCAAATTGAATTGCTACTGTCTTTTCTTCCCCCCACTATAGCCAACTTCAGGATTACTGTACCCTTGAGTTAGGGGCTCTCCAGTGGATGATTCAATTCAGCTTTAGCTTTCTCTTCCTCTTTCCACTGGCAGGTAAAGTGCTGCAGAGTAGATGGGTGATAAGATTAGATCAGCAGGCACTTGACTTGGATGGCATATCTAAAGAGGCCTTGACTCTTCATCTCCATATGACATATACAGATGGTCCCCGACTTACTTATGATGGTTCGACTTATGATTTTTAAACTTTAAGATGTTGCAAAAGTCATATGCATTCAATAGAAGCCACACATGGAATTTTGAATTTGGACTTTTTCCTGGGGTTAGTTGCTGAGAGCCACAGCTGAGTTGGAATGGCCCCTGGCATTTTGCCAATAGTATTGATTGACAGGCAAGGCATTATTATCCGCCTTGGCTGCTACTTTGCAGTTCTCACGCTACTTTGGAGTTCTCGTGGGGATTCCCGGGGATTCCTGGAGAGTTCCCATTGGTTGGGGAATTGCAGGAGGAGGGATTTCCGGAGGAGATATTTCCGGTGGCTGGTTCCTGGACGAGCCACGTGGGTTTCTGGATAGTTCCCAGGAGCATGTGTGGGGCATGCTGGTGGAGTTCAGAAATAAAGTTTGTTGCTGCTTCAGTGGCTCCTGGTGATTTGTGCCCAGCCAGACTGCGGCAGTTAGTACTATGTGATCCCATTCTCTCTGGTGATGCTGGGCAGCAGTAGAGAGTCATAGCTACCCGCCAGCTCTGAAATCATGAGGGGAAATAGCTGACACTCTATCGTGTGCTGTGCTGTTGAGCTGTTTATGTGGTCAATTAGGTGGTTTACCATATTTTCAACTTATGAGTTTATTGGGACATTATTGCATCATGAATAGAGGAGCATCTGTATAGGTTTTTGTATATATTAGTGTTTTTAAAATTGTGAGTTGCAACCCACTCATATGTCATGAAATGGACTTAGTGGTATGAACAGACCACAATATTAAAAAGTAAAATAAGATTAATAGAATCAGTGTGTGTTGTGCAGAGTAAGGGTAAGTATTGTTTCTTGAAACTTCATTTATAAATGGACCTATATGTTTAGGGTCATGACTTACAATGTAATTTTTTTTCTCCAGATAGTGTTTTTTTTTTTTTTTTTTTAAGCTTAAGAACTACTGCTATAGTGAATGTGGCCTCTGCAGTTATAAGGCTCAGGAGAAGAAGCTCAGCTTAATTAATTACTACTGAGTAATCTTGAGTGAGTTTCATAACCTCTTTGGGCCTTGCATTCCTCATCTGTGAAGTGGAGATAAAGACAGATCCTTCCTCACAGGGTTACCTTTGTTGAGAGGGTTAAAACCTTGACAGCAATGACTGACACATAAGTGCTCATTAAATGGCAACCATTTGGGCTGGGGATGTGGCTCAAGCAGTAGCACGCTCACCTGGCATGCATGTGGCCTGGGTTCGATCCTCAGCATCACATACAAACAAAGGTGTTGTGTCCGCCGAAAACTAAAAAATAAATATTAAAATTCTCTCTCTCTCTCTCTTTCTCTTTCTCTCTAAAAAAAATGGCAACCATTATGATGAGCTGTGAAAATTGGTTGTTCGTCTATCATGTTAGTGTGTGTGGCAGGACAGATTCTGCTTAAGATGAATCATGTGGGCCTGTTTCTAGTGTGGAAAATGGGTGTGGTCCCAATGAATCCTACTTGAGCATCAATTTTCATTACAGGTCTTCTGTCTGGCAGGACATCTGATACTTGATTTCAAAACACTTTTTTTTTTTTTTTTTGAAAAGCACTCATTTCGTAGGATTTTTAGAATAGCATAAATTATAATTTGAGATCCATTTTCTTTTTGGAAAGGCATAAGATTGATAATAGTAGCTGCAGGAATGGGATAAGCTTTTACCTTCCCCCAGACCTCCTAGGATGTTGTTAGAAATACCAAGGTGCTGCAAGAAATCAAACAACATGCTTAGAAGTGGATGGGCAAGGCAAACTTTATTTCTTCCATGAGGATATGCTCCCAGAACCTAGCAAACACTGGTGGGTGGTCAGTCCACCTGCTTTCATCCCCTTTCACCCTGATTGGTGGAGCTCAGGGTTACAATCTATGCAATTGGCTAATTTTTAAATTGGGGTGGGCAAAGGGAAGAGCTAAATTAAAATGGCTGCAATTGGATCCAATTAAGGCTATATCCTGAAAATGGACCAACAGACTTTGTATTTCTCACAGCTGGAAGCACAGGGCTATGCCCTTTTTGCTTTCTGTGTGGTCTCCTCATTTGTTGAAGTCAGTTTTCTGCCTCTAGCAATTATTTTCTTTCCTTCCCTTCAGGCCGTGCTTCTGGTAAACTCATCCACACTCTCCTGTTCTGGGTGGTTTAACATGATTAATAGTCATTTATTTGGGATGGCTTTTTTATTATCATGGCTGTGTTTAATTTTTTAACAGCTTTATTAAGGTGTAATTAACATACTATGAGTTCACCCATTTTAAATGGACACTTTAATGATTCTTAGTGAATTTAGAGTTGATAAACCATCACCATCACTCAATTTTAGAACATTTCCATCACCCCAAAAGAAAGATCTCTATGCCTATTTGCAACCCTTCTTCCCTTAGCCTCACACAACCACTAATCTAATATCTATTTTTACTGATTTACCTTTTCTGGACATTTCCTCAAAATGGAATCATATAATGAATGTGTAGTCTTTGATCTGGACTTTTTCAGTAAGCATAATATTTCTGAAGTTTGGCAACATTGTAGCCTATATTATAACTTTGTTCCTTTTTATTGCCTGATAGTATTCTATTGTATGGATATATGTTTGTTTCTCCATTGCCAACTGATGAATATTTGATTTTTGCCTTTGGCTATTATGGATAATGGTGATGTGAATATTTACATATAAGACTTGTGGACATGTTTGTTTTTTTTAATTTTGGGTAGATGAGTAGGAGTAGAATTGATGGGTAACATGATAAAATTATCTTCAAAGTTTTAGAAAAATTGCCAGTCTTTCAACTAGTTGCACATTTTACATTCCTGTGAGCAAAACATGAGAATTTTACTTTCAGTTTATTCTTGTCTCCATCTCCTCCTCCTCCTCCTCCTCCTCCTCCTCCTCCT
>NW_026000249.1:29467562-29483395 GCF_001458135.2 Marmota marmota marmota
CTTCCTCTCTCTCTCTCCCTCTCCCAGGGATTAAACACAGGGGTCCTTAACCATTGAGCCACATCCTCAGCCCTCTTTATTTTTTGTTTTGAGACAGGGTCTTACTAAGTTGCATACGGACTTGCTAAGTTGCTGAGGCTATCCTTGAACTAGTATCCTCCTGTCTCAGCCTCCCAAAATGCTGAGATTATAGATGTGATCCATCACACTCAGCCATTGTCTGTCTTTATGGGAATGCAGTAATAGCTCTTTGAGGTTGTAATATGAATTTCACTAATGAATATATTAGCGTTTTATTTTCTTTAGTGAAATGTCTATTCAAGTCTTTTGCCAAAATTTTACCTGGATTGTCATCATATTGACTTTTTTAAAGTTATTGATGGACCTTTATTTGTTTATATGTGGTGCTGAGAATTGAACCCAGTGCCTCACACATGCTAGGCAAACGCTCTACCACTGAGCCACTACCCCAGCCCCACATCTTATTGAGTTTTAAGGATTTTTCCCATATATTTTGAATACAAATACCTTATTATTTATATGATTTGCAAATATTTTATTTCAGTGTGTGGTTTGTCTTTAAATTTCCTTTAAGGTATATTTTAAAGAGCGATGTTTTACATTTTTGATAAAGTCCAATTTATGCCACTTTTCTTTTATGAATTCTGCTGTTATTTCTTGGTACTAAGAATTGAACCCAGGGGCATTTTAACTATATCCCTAGCCCTTTTAAATGTTTTTTTTTTTTTTTAATTTTGAGGTAGGGTCTTGTTTAGTTGCTGAGGATGGCTACAAACTGAGATTCTCCTGATTCAGCCTCCTGAGTTGCTGTGATTATAAGCATGCACTACTTAGCTGAATTGCACTTCTGATGTGGTCTCTAAGAAGCCTTTATCTAACTCAGGATCATAAGAATTTTCTTCTGAAGGTTTTATACTTTTAGCTTTTAAATTTAGGTCACTGATGCAATGTGAGGGATTTTTCTTGTATGTGTGTATGTGTGAATAGTGTGAGGAAAGTATCTCAATTCATCTTTTTTTGTATGTGCAATATGCTGAAAATTGTCCCAGTGCCATTTATTGAAAAGATTTTTGTTATTATATCAAATTACCTAGCACTTTTTTTGTATTAACTACATGTCTACCCTTATGCCAGTCCCACACTGTCTTCACTGTAGTTTGAAATCAGGATATATTAGTCTTCTGACTCTATTCTTTTTTCTTAACTATTTATTTATGACAGCAGAATGCATTACAATTCTTATTACATATATAGAGCACAAATTTTCATATCTCTGGTTGTATACATAGTATATTCACACAAATTCGTGTCTTCATACCTGTACTTTGGATAATAGTGACCATCACATTCCACCATCATTTCTAACCCCATGCCCCCTCCCTTCCCCTCCAACCCCTCTGCCTTATCTAGAGTTCGGCTATTCCTCCCATGCTCCTGCTCCCTATCCAACTATGAATCAGCCTCCTTATATCAAAGAAAACATTTGACATTTGTTTTTTTGGGATTGACTAACTTCACCTAGAATTATCTTCTCTAACTCCATCCATTTACCTGCCAATGCTATGATTTTATTCTCTTTTATTGCTGAGTAATATTCCATTGTGTATATATACCACATTTTTAAATCCATTCATCTATTGAAGGGTATCTAGGTTGGTTCCCATAGTTTAGCTATTGAGCTGCTATAAACACTGATGTGGCTGTGTCCCTGTAGTATGCTGTTTTTAAGTCCTTTGGGTATAGACCGAGGAGAGGGATAGCTGGGTCAAATGGTGGTTCCATTCCTAATTTTCCAAGGAATCTCTATACTGCTTTCCATATTGGCTGCACTGATTTGTAGTCCTAACAGCAGCGTATGAGTGTACCTTTTTACCCACATCCTTACCAATACTTATTGTTGTTTGTATGCATAATAGTTGCCATTTTGACTGGAGTGAGATGAAATCTTAGAGTGGTTTTGATTTGCATTTCTCTAATTGCTAAAGATGATGAACATTTTTCTCATGTATTTGTTGATTGATTGTATATCATCTTCTGAGAAGCATCTCTTCAGGTCCTTGGTCCATTTACTTATTGGGTTATTTTTTTGTGTGTATGTGTGTTTAGCTTTTTGAGTTCTTTATATATCCTAGTGATTAGTGTTCTATCTGATGTGTGAGGGGTAAAGATTTGCTCCCAAGATGTAGGCTCTCTATTCACCTCACAGATTGTTTCTTTTGCTGAGAAGAAACTTTAGTTTGAGTCCTTCCCATTTATTGATTCTTGATTTTAATTCTTGTGCCACAGGAGTCTTATTAAGGAAGTTGGGGCCTAATCCAACATGATGAAGATTAGGGCCTACTTTTTCTTCTATTAGATGCAGGGTCTCTGGTTTTATTCCTAAGTCCTTGATCCATTTTGAGTTGAGTTTTGTGCATGGTGAGAGATAGGGGTTTAATTTCATTTTGTTGCATATGGATTTCCAGTTTTCCCAGTATCATTTGTTGAAGAGGCTATCTTTTCTCCAATGCATCTTCTTGACACCTTTGTCTAATATAAAATAATTTAGTTTTGTGGGTTAGACTCTATGTCCTCTATTCTGTACCATTGGTCTACTAGTCTGGTGCCAATACAATGCTGTTTTTGTTACTATTGCTCTGTAGTATAGTTTAAAGTGTGGTATAGTGATGCCACCTGCTTCTCTCTTCCTGCTAAGGATTGCTTTAGCTATCTATTTATTTTTATGTAGTGTTGAGGATCGAACCTAGGGCTTCGCACATGCTAGGTGAGAGCTCTACCACTGAGCTATAACCCAAGCCCCTGACTCTGTTCTTTTTCTATATTATTTTGACTATTCTAGATCTTTTCCATTTGCATATAAGTATAGGATCAAGTTCTTAATTTCTGCAAAATGGCGGCTGGGATATTGATAGAAATTGAATTGAATCTACAGATCATTTTGGGAAGAATCAGCATCTTAATATTTTGTCTTCCAATCTGTAAAAATGGGATATCTTTATATTATTTACATTTTATTTCTTGGCACAATGTTTCTTGGCACAAATATGAAAATCATGGGCTTCTTTTGTTACTTTTATTCCGAAGTATTATATTCTTTTTGATGTTATTATGAATAGAACTGTTTCTTAATTTTGTTTTTCATTATTTTATTATTATTATGTAGAAATACAATTGATTTTTGATTATTACATTATCCAATCTTGTTAATCTTGTTTATTAGTGCTATACTTTTTAATGGATTTCTTGGGATTTTCCATATGTGAGATCCCATTATCTATTAATAGACAGTGACATCAGTCAAGATGGTGGACAAGGAACTCCAGAAGACTGTCCTTCTGTAAAAGTAATGAAAAAGGTGGCAAAAACTGTCAGAAACAATAAACTTTCCAAAACTCTGGAAACTTATCATGTAGAAGCTAGAAAGAAAAATATATATATATATATTAATAAAAAAGATCTCATGAAATTATATGGGATGCCTATAGAATTGAGGAAGAGGATCAGGGGAGGGAGGAGGCTAGAGAAAGGTGAGATATTGGGGAGTGAAATTGATCTAATTATGTTACATGTATGCACAAGTATGTCATAATGAATCCTATTATGTATAATTACAATGCATAAGTAATAATATTTAAAAATGAATGAAATAAACTCCTCTGGAAATCAACCCAAAACTTGCAGCAACCCAGGAGGGCTTATTTAAGAAAAAATGTCTGACTTTGGCAAGAACAGAGCTTTGTGACAAGTTTTACTCTAGTTTCATCCATTGCTTTCCAAATCAGTCATAGTTTTGAAAATAATCTGTATTCTCAAAACCAGTCTTGGAGCGAGCAGATGGACCATATTTGCCAAGAATTGATTTGTCTACTGGATCTCTCTGGAATACTTGCTCACAAGGCAATGTCTTTATCTTGCCCAACTCCAAACTTATCCAGTGCTAAAGTCACTACCTGGGGGCACTTGTTTAAACATTTGTAGGCAAATGTTTTATTAATTGCTCTCAGAGGCAATGGATAACAGTTGAGGCAAACAGTGGACTAGCCAAAAAGCTTGGAAGGAAAGTCTAAGATGTGTCAAGAAATAAAGGCTTTGAAATGTTCGATTACATTCCTGAGAATCTAGAAGTCCATATACAAGTCTAGGACTGTTTGCAAGCTCAAGAAAATCCCGAGAATGTCCCAAACTCTCATCTCTGGCTGACCTTGAGGCTCCCCATGAGCCAGATATAAAAGTTAAGAGTTTTAAACTGCCTAAATGTTGAAAGCATTCCCCAGCATGCACATAGAACCCCCTTTTAAAGACTGGGTTATAGGAATTTAAAGAAATCTCAACCTGTACACTCAGAAAAATGAGAAATTACATCCCATCTGATTCAAATGTATGATGTCAAGGTCATTGTATTGTCATGTGTAACTAATTAAAACAAATTAAAAAAGAAATCTCTGTCCAAATGTTGGCTGACCCTTAGGCTGACAGATTTCTGTGAATAAATATGGAAAAATCATATAGTCTTTACAAAAAATAGATAATCAAAGATGTTAAATGGCAACAAACTCTGAGGATGAAGAAAAACCTGATTTCCTGGGTTGCCATATTACAATATTCAACAAAAAGTTTTGAGGCAGGCAAAGAAACAAAGTATGACCTACATTGATGGGGAAAACTGTAGTCATTAGAAACTGCTCCTGAGAAATCCCAGATGTTATACTTTCTAGATAAAGATTTTAAAATAGTATTTGAAGGTTTGAAATATTTTCAAAGAGCCAAAGGAAACTATGTCTAAAGAATTAAAAGCAGGGGCTTGAGAGTGCCGAGTGCCGAGCACCGTCATGTCGGTGCTTCGCTGCCTAGGCGCCTTGAGGCAGCCGGTGAGTGGGAGCGTGTGGAGCGGGGAGGCGGAATTCCTCCCGCGTGCAGCAGTCTTTTCTTCGCCTTGTGACAAGTAGAGTTTGGAACAGGTTGCCTGTGGTGACCCTGAACCTGCGTCTTTTTGAGGCTCAGCAGGAAGAGAAGTCCAAACCCATCAGTTGTTACCCTATTCCCTACAAGAAGGACCTGCCTTTTGACATTGTAGAGCTCATGGAGGAGATAGAAAAGAAGACAGGATTTTTACCAAATATATTGAAAGTTTTGTCTTACCGGCCATTGGAATTCCGAGCCTTCTTTGCTTATTACAATGCCATCTACAACAAAACAACAGGACAGCTCAGCAGAGCAGATAAGGAACTCATCATTGTAGTGACCAGCCTGGTCAACAGGAGCTTATACCATGTGGTTGTCCATAGTGCTTGGTACAGAGTCTACTCAAAGAACCCAGTGCTCTCTGACCAGGTCTGTATGAATTGGAGAAAGTCTGACCTTCCTGCTAGGGAAAAAGCAATGCTGGAGTTTGCNTCCCTCCCTCCCTCCTTCCTTTCTGTTATGATGTCCTGAGCTGCTTTCCCTTGACACACCCTTCTGCAATGATGTTCTGCGTCACCTTAGGCCCAAGGCAATGGACCTGGCCATCAGTGCACTGAGGTCTCTGAAACTGTGAGCCCCCAAATAAACTTTTCCTTCTCTAAAATTTTTCTTGTCAGGATTTATGGTCACAGCAACAAAAAAATCTTACTAAAACAGTGTATGACACCAGCTAATACATCATTATAATGTTGAATATAACATAGGAATGAACATCTTTGCCTTATTCCTAGTTTTAAGGAGAAAGCATTCAGACTTTAAACCCTAGGTATTATTTTTATCTAGAGGTTTGTTATAGTTCTAGTTTGTTGAGAGTTTTTATAATGAATGGGTATTGGATATTGTCATACTTTTTCTGAATTTATTAAATGATTATGTGATTCTGTCCATTTTATTAATGTATTACATTATTTGATTTTCAGATAGTAAATCAACTTTGGGATAAAAAATTTTTGGTTATGGTGTTTAATATTTTGGACATGTTTCTGGATTTTAAGTCTACTTAAATTTTGCTAAGGATTTTTTGCATCTCTACTCATGAAAGCTATTTGTAGTATTCTTTTCATATCATGTTTTTGATTGCTATTGGTATTAGGGCAATATTAGCCTCATAAAATGAATGGGGAACTTTATTCTCCCCTACTTTAAGGAAGAATTTGTGTGAGATTTACTTATTTTCCTTATATGTTTGAATTCACCACTGAGGCCATCTCAACCTGAGCTTTTTTGGGTGTGTGTGTGTGTTAAATTACTAATTGAATTTCTTTGCTTCTTATAGGTATGGTCTTTAAAAAATTCTTCTTTGAGGCAGTTTAGGTAATTTGTGTCTTTCTAGAAACTTGTGCATTCATCTAAATTATTGAATTTCCTGGCATAGAGTTACCTATAGTATTTTAACTTCTGTAAGACCCATAATGATGTCTACATATTCGTTTTTGTTAATTTGTTTCCTTACCTTTTATTGGTCAATCTAATGAAGTTGTTGTTGATTTTGTTGTTTCAAGGCCAATTTTGATATCATAAATCTTCTCTGTTTTTCTATTTCATTGGTCTCCAATGTGATCTTCTCACATTGTGATCTTCTCTTACTTCTCTTCCTTTTTGCTCTGGGATTTCTTTTTTTTTCTTTTAAGATACAAGCTTAGGTTATTCATGTGTGATCTTTCTTTTTAGACATTTGAAATTATAAAGAACACTCTAAGCCCTGCTTTGTTTCTATGTCATAAAGTTTGGTATGTTTTAGTTTTGTTTTCCCTCAGCTCAAAGCATTTCTAATTTTTCTTGCAATTTCTTCTATGATTTCAATATGTTTGGATATAATTTGCTCCCCACTCAAGGTTTTATGTGTTGGAAGCTTGGTCCCCACTGTAGCAATGTTGAGGCAGTGGAACCTTTATGAGGTGGGGCCTAGAGGGAGATGTTTAAGTCATTGAGAACATTGCTCTCAGAAGGGATTAAGTTAGTTATTGTGGGATCCTGAGTTAGTTCTTGCAAGAGGGTTATTTTAAAAAGAGTCTTCCTAGCTGGGCATGATGGCACACCCCTGTAATCCTAGCAGTTTGGGAGGCTGAGGCAGGAGGATCACAAGTTAGAGGCCAACCTCAGCAATTTAGTGAGACTGTGTCTCAAAATAAAAAATAAAAAGAGGCTGGGTATGTGGCTTAGTGGTTAATTGCCCCTGGGTTCAATCCTTGGTATGAAAAAAAGAAAAGAAAAGAATAAGCCTTCTTGTGTTCTGGCTTGTTATCTGGCAATATGATCTTTTCCTTTTGTACATTCTCCCTCCCTTGTGGAGTCATCAGCTATGATGTGCTGCAGTTGAGGCAGAAGGTGGGCAGTGGCTTACCAGAGCCAGCATGATGCTTTTTGGCCTTTTAGCCTCCAAAACTGTGTGCTAAATAAATTTCTTCTTTGTATAAAGCACCAAGCTTTAGGTACTTTGTTATAGTGATGAAAAATAGACTAATGCAGACCCTTTGATTATTTAGAAGTGTATTGTTTAACTTCCAAGGATTTATTGAGTCCCCAAATATCCTTTTTTTGATTTATAATGTCAGTCCATTGTGGTTGGAAGACATACTTTGTATGATTTTAATCCTTTGAAGTTGAGTCTTATTTTATGGCCTAGGACATTGGCTATCTTCAAGAATGTTCCATATGTACTTGAAAAGGATGTGTATCCTGCTGTTGTTGGGTGGGTGGTCTGTAAATGTCAGGTAGGCCAAGTTAGTAGATAATATTGTTCAATTATGTATCTTTGCTGATTTTATGTCTAGAATGTTTTTTTAATCCATTCTTGAGTAGAGCATAGAAGTCTACAACAATTATTGTTGAATTGTTTATTTCTTCATTTTTGTCAGTTTTTGCTTCATATATTTTGGAACTTTACCATTAGGCATATGTATGCTTATAATTCTTAAATCTTCCCAATTAATTAATACTTTATAATTAGAAAATGTTTCTTTTTATAGCAAAATTTTGTCTTAAAACATATTTTCTGCTTAGTAGTGACTCCGTCTCTCATAGTAACTATTTGCACAGCATTTAAAAAAGCACTTTTACTTTTAATGTATTGTCTTTGAATTTAACTGTATCTTTTTTTATTTTTTATTTTTGGTACTGGGGATTGAACTCAGGGGCACTCGACAACTGAGCCACATCTCCAACACTTTTAAAATATTTTATTTAGAGACAGAGTCTCATTGAGTTGCTTAGGGCCTCACTATGTTGCTGAGGCTGGCTTTGAACTTGTGATCCTCCTGCCTCAGCCTCCTGAGCCACTGGAATTACAGGCATGCTACACCATACCTGGCTTAAGTGTGTCTCTTGTAGATAGCATATAGCTGGGTCTTATTTTGTTTCCAGTACAACTGTGCCTTTTGAATTCAGTGTTTAATACTTTTACCCTTTATTTGAAAATTTTATTGAGATAATTGAACACACATATGCTGTCTTAATAAAACAGAGCAGTTTCTAGTACATTTTGCCTGAATATCCCCAATGATAATATTTTTCAAAATTGTAGTATAATATTAAAAACTGGATATGAACCTTGATAAAATTTATAGCTCTTATTTAGATTTCCCATTTCATT
The DNA here is from genome assembly GCF_001458135.2 of Marmota marmota marmota. Classification (NCBI taxonomy): domain Eukaryota; kingdom Metazoa; phylum Chordata; class Mammalia; order Rodentia; family Sciuridae; genus Marmota; species Marmota marmota. The sequence continues at coordinate 29,476,138 of NW_026000249.1, forward strand.
TGTGATTGAGTGTGTATGTGTATGTGCACTTGAGAATCGTAAGTTCTATACAATTTGACCACTGTGTAGACTGGTCAAGGTACTGAACAGTTCCAACACTGCAGGTGCTCCTCATGATGTTCTTTTATAACTATCCCCACTTTCCAGCCACCCCACTCCTGTCCTATCCCTAGCCTATGGCAACTGCTAATCCAAATGCTATTTGTAATTATTTTTCTTTTCAAAATATTATATACATGGAATTATGTATTATGTAATACTTTGGAATTGTTTTTTCACTAAAAACTGGAATACTTCATGAATTTGCATATCATTCTTACAAGGATGATGCTAATCTCTGTATTATTGCCATTTAGTGTATATGATGATGAAGTGAACACATTTTTAATGTTAGTAATAGATTTGCATTGTCTTATTTTCTTTTGTTTTCTATTTATCTCATGTCCTTCTGTTCCTATATTCTTTCTTTACTGCTTTTTTTTGAGCCTAAGTAATTTTTTCCTAGTGCGCCATTTTAATTCCTTTTTTTTGTTTTTAATTATATTTTGAGGAATGATTTTCTTAGTGGTTCTTCTGGGGGAAATACAGTATGCATCTTAACTAAAAATAATCTATTTCAGATAATATTAACAATTCTAGTAAAAAATAGAAACTTTGTTTTTCTTTAAAATATAGTTCAATTCCCTCATCCTTTTATGATAATATTGTTTTTACATGCTACTTTATATATTTCTAACAAAATAGCCTTAAATTTTTTAATGTATCTTTTAAAGCAGTTAAGAAAAAACTACATACTTTTATTTATTTTTTAATATATATATTTTTTAGTTGTAGATGGACCCAAGACCCTTATTTTACTATGTGGTGCTGAGGATCGAACCCAGGGCCTCACATGTGCCAGGCAAGCACTCTACCACTGAGCCATAGCCCCAGCTCCCTGCCTCTTTTATTTAAGTATGTAATCACCTTTACTCATGCTCTGTATTTTTTGTGTAGATTTGAATTATTGTCTACAGCTGTTAATCTGTTGAGCTGTTCTCTCCATTTGTAGATGATCAATTATTTTTCTCTTCCTACTTTCAAGATTTTTCTTGTTTTTGCCTTGAAACACTTTCATTACAATGTGTCTTAGTGTGGATTTCTTTGGGTTTATTTTACTTGGAGTTCATTGAGCTTCTGGGGTTCATAAATTAATGTTTTTAATTTACATTAAATTTTGGGAAGTTTTTGGTCATTATTTTTTCTAATTTTATTTTCTACCTGATTATCTCCCATTTCTCTGGTACATGCATGTTGGTAACACTGAATAGTGTCCCACAGGTCTTTCAGGCTCTGCTAATATTTCTTCATTTCTGTTGTACAGATTAGACAATTTGTATTGATTTGTCTTTAAGTTTTCTGATTGTTTCTTTTGTTGCTCAAATTTGTTGAGGCCCTCTGGTGATTTTGTGTGTGTGTGTGTGTGTGTGTGTGTGCGCCTGGGGATTGAACCCAGCATCTTGTGCATGCAAGGCAAGCACTCTACCAACTGAGCTATATCCCCAGTCCAAATTTTTATTTAAGTTGTGCTTTTATATCTCCAGAATTAAAAAAAAAACTTTGAAAATAATTTCTCTTGATATTCTGTATTTGATGAATCATTTTTTTTCAATTTTTCTTTAATTCTTTAAAGATTTCTTTAATTTTTTTTGGTAATCCGCTGGTTAGTCCATCACTTGGGTTCTTTCAGTTTCTGTCGTCTGATTTTTTTTTTTTCCTTATGTATGTGTCACACTTTTCTAATTTTGCTTATGATTTTTTTGGATTGTCTCAACTTTTGGTTGAAAGCTGGACACTTTTGATACTATATTGTAACAATTTTGAAGTCTGATTCTCTTCTACCATAGGTTTGTTTCTATCTTTTTTTTTTTCTTTTGCTGCTGTTGTTTGTATAGTAACTTTCTGGAATAAGTGAATGGTGTAGCCATTGATGTGTAGACAATTGACAAAGTAATTAAAATGATTTATAAATCTTGATCTTGTTTTTAAACTTGGTTTTCTGGAATCTTTCTGGGTTAGTGTGGCTTAGGGATCATACAGAGAATTATCAGAGGTTGTGTTTTAACACTTTGAGCCAATGTTAAAAATATTGGGGTACCGCAAGGAAATCAAACGTGCTCAAAAGTTAATGAACAAGGCAAAATTTTCTTCTGCAGAAGGGTGTGCTACTGAACAAATTCTTTCAAGCAAGCACACACAAATTGGGTACAATCAGCATTTTACCCCCGGAGTGCAAGGATCCTTCCTGGGTTCCTCCTTGGCTGAGTACCATAAACTTTACAGTCTTCCCGAACAGAATGTCCACCTAGGTTTTACTGTTTCCTATTGGGTTATTTAAAGAAATGTACCTTTTAGTTGTCCCCAACTTCCTTTGTTCTCCTGTGACAGGAAAGCCTTCTTGGGGTGCATGCACTCGGACACGTACACAGCTCTTTCTTCTGGTCTGTTGGTTAGGTGGATCCCTTCCCCCACCATGTTTGTCAAGGGCTATTCAGGTGCACGGGTTTTGGATCTGCCACATCCATAGTATTGTGTGAGTTAACTGCTTGTAACTTTCCATTCTGCTCTATTTCCCCTCTGGCTGCCTTTCTTACATCCCAGTTTTACATTTAAGTTTAAAATCTGTATTTTGAAAATGGACTACTACCAGACTATTTCTCACAGTCAATGAGAGTTTTATCCTATGCTAATGGATCTGCGTGTGGTTTGGGAAATGGCTTTCTAAGTTTAGACCATTGATAAGATTTCTGCTGCCTTTATTTTCTGTGAAAAAAATCTCACATTTGTGCAGGAACAAGTAACTCACTAAGACCCTCGCAGTCTTTCCTGAGCATAACCACAGCCACACATAGCCTTCTAGACCCCTAGGGATGTAGGTGAGCTTACCAGCTTCGACTATCTTATCTGTCTCCCCAGATCTTGCTGTCTTGCTGATATATGTGTGTGTGTGTATACATATATCAGCATATATATTATGATACATTTGCTTTTCTGCTGGTATGACATTTGACTTAGCCCATATAGAAATCTCAAACTAGTTATAATTTTGGTCTTGTCTGATTGTTTGCCCCCCCAAATTGCTATTGTTTTCAACAGTGCTCCTGGGTATGGTTTTTTTCATGCTCCATTCCAGATCATGTCAGTCCCTCCAGCGCTGGAGGAACTTAATGCCTGCCCTGCCCTTGGTAGAATGACAGTGGCATGGAGCTGCTGGGAAGGGCATAGAACAACATCAGGCAAAAATACTGAACTCTCCCTGTTCTTGTGGAGATTAAATCATTTTTCTTGAGTAAATGCTAATGTATTTTATACCTTTGATCAATTTTCAGACTCTAGAATTTTGGGGGGCAGTTTTGTACAGTTTTGTTGTTGCCTTTTGGGATTTTGGGATAAGCATTTGCTGAGCTCCTCACTTAGCTATTCCACAAGTCCAGAAAGTTACTATACAATTAACTTTAAAAAAAAAAAAAAACCCAGAAAATCCAAGGTACAGGAGAATCAGCATTATTACAATACAGTTTAAAAATGTCCAATTTTCAACCAAAAATTATGAGACATGCAAAAATCATAACTCAAAATAGAAAAGTGTGACTCATACATAAGAAAAAAAATAGTGGATGATAGAAGCTGTGTGAAAGAACCCATGGACTTCTGAGGCTGTGCTTGCCACAGACAACACTCTACTTGGGAGGCTTCTCAGAACACAGCAGTTTATATGCAGAGTTGTGCCTGTACTTCTTGGGCGAGGAAAGTTGGAACCTAGTTCCAAGGAATATACTTTCTTAGTATCTCATCACCTTTCAAAAGGAGACAGAGCTTGAGCATCCTGGATCCTGCGAGAATGAGTAATCATGTCTTAGAAGCTTGCCATTCCACAAGGAGGTGAGTGTGAAGGCTGATGTGGCTGGTGGCTCCATACACCCAATTGAGGAATAGTCTTTAAGATGGAGACTTGAGAAGGAGAGTGTGGGGGTGCATTTTCCTTCAAAACTGTTAACTGTGTGAAATGAGAGGATGGAAAACCACTTGTGAAAAAACTTAGCGTTTAAAAAAAATTAAGGGATATTTTTCATCCTCTGCATATTTGCTTAGCTATAAATACTTCAGTGTGTGTCCATGGCTCAGCTTAGTGGTCTCTCTGGACCTCATTGTAATTACACCCATGAAGCTGGACGTTCTTCATAGTCAGAAGGAATGATGGTCCTGTAGTAGTGTGAAGGGTTGCTGTATATCTGTGTACTGTAGGGAACCCCTTCCCTCATAAAGCTCCTTAAAGGTACCAGAGCTGCTACATATTCAGTTCAATTGAAGCCCTTTGATGTATACTTTCAATTAATCAGTGACTGTTGCACTGGATAAATGAAGTTATCTTCACTCTTAGTAGTCTTAATTCATAGGTTATAATGCCAATTAAGATTGTTTTCTGATGTTACTCCTATGTTTATGCACTGTCTTTTGCTTATTTTGTTAATTACCTGTGCAATAACGTAATATCTAAATTGGTCTAAAAAGTATCATTCTAAAGTTAAAGAAACAACATTTGAAAACAGTAATCCCCAGAAGTGTGTGTCTCATATGAATGAGGGCAAGCATTTAACCAATTACCATGTGGTAACTGCAAGCCTTTTGCAGAGCAATTGCCTAAGGGAGCAGCAACTTGCATAACCCCATTTTGAAAAAGTAGATCTGTTTTTATTTTATCTTTCTCAGTTTTAGCTGGTGTTTTAAAGAGATTTGATTTTGCAGCTTTGGGGAGCACTAGTCTATTTCAGGCAATTGTCAGAACCGAGAACTGGAAGAATTCAAGATGAGGGCTCTAGAGCTCTGTAGTTTAAAAAAAAAAAAAAAAAAAAAAAGTAGAAGCAGAGAGTCTTTGGTTTTTCCTGGCCAAGCTCTGTCCATTTTGTGAGCAAATGTCACACTAAAAGACAAATACAACTCAGAGAATAGCTTCAGAGGACAAATGGCAGGGGAGGTCCAGGCAGCTGTAACTTAGTGCTTTAGTCATCTTTAATGGAAATGGAGCCTCTAGCCAAGCCTAATATATAATGTATCATAAAACATATGTCTGTCAGTCTCCCAGGTACGATAAATAGGGAAAACACAGACCTCAAAGGGAGGCCATGGCGGGCCTTGCAGAGGGGCTCAAATTACTTGGCTTGCTGTGGGGGAGGAATGATGTAATATATATTTTTAGTGTTTCTAAGAAATGACTGTCTCCAGCCCTGTTCCGGTGGGTGGTGGGAAAGGGAATGGAAGGGGCTGGATTTATAGAACTGTATGGGAAAATTGAGTTAAGTGTCTGTTTTCCAGGTAGGTGATTAAGCTCTTTTTTAATTTGGAGAGCATAAGAGTAGGAAAGAAATGGGACATATTAAACTGATGTCATTTCTCAGATTGCCCACTGCTTCTGTATCTTACTCCTTGGCTCATCCATTTTCCCTGGTGAAATGGCAGCCCAGGACACCCAGGTAAGGATGACTATCTCTGACACATTCTTAAGAGCTCTAGTTATCCTCCCTCATGGGGCCCTTTTGCTATCTTATGAATTTCCTGCTGTCCTGGTATGTTCTGCCTCTCAGCTGGACAATCCTGCTTGGTAGATTCTTAACCATCCCCACTTGCAAGTCTACTTTTTGAGTGCCAGTTCTTTCTACAAGCTGAAAGACCTTGAGAGTAACCTCTCTGACTCCTAATCTGTATAATGGGAAGAAGAATGATCTCTATGGGAGTCAAATACAGGGCTGTTCCAGAAAACTTGCACCTGTTAGAAGAAATGTAGGCCTAACACTCAAACATGACTGTTCAGGAACTGGCTTCTTTAACAAGTGGGATTTAAAAAGCTTCTTTACAGAAAAGGAAACAAGAGTATGAAGAGAGAGCCTATGAACAGGAGAATATTTTTGCCATCTGCTCCTTAGATATGGCATTAATGTCCAGACTACAAATAACCCAAAAATCTTAACACCAAATAACAAACAAAACAAATAACCCAATCAATAAATGGGCAAAAGAACTAAACAGACACTTCTCAAAAGAAGAAATACAAATGGTCAGCAAACAAATGAATAAATGTTCAACATCTCTTGCAATTAGAGATATGTAAATTAGAAGTACACTGAGATTCCATCTCACTCTAGTCAGAATGGCAATTATCAAGAATACAAGTAACAAATGATCCTGGGAAAACTAGAAATCCATATGTAACAAAATGAAATTAAACCTTTATTTCTCACCATGCACAAAACTCAATTCAAAGAGGATCAAGGACCTAGGAATTAAATTAGAGACCTTGTGCCTAATGGAAGAAAAAGTAGGCCCAAATCTCCATCATGTTGGATTAGGCCCCAACTTCCTTAATAAGACTCCTATAGTGCAAGAATTAAAACCAAGAATCAATAAATAGGATGGATTTAAACTAAAAAGTTTCTTCTCAGCAAAAGAAACAATCAGTGAAGTGACTAGAGAGCCTACAGAATGGGAGCAAATCTTTACCACAAGCACATCAGATAGAACACTAATTTCTAGGGTATATAAAGAACTCAAAAAGCTAAACACCAAAAAAACCCAAATAACCCAATCAATACATAGGCCAAGGAACTGAACAGACACCTCAGAAGAGGATATACAATCAACAATTATATGGAAAACATGTTCAACTTCTGTAGAAATGACAGAAATTCAAATCAAAACAACTGTAAGATTTCATCTCACTCCAGTCAGAATGGCAGCCATCAAGAATATAAACAACAAAAGATGTTGGCGAGGATGTGGGGAAAAAGGCACACTCATGCATTGCTGGTGGGACTGCAAATTGGTGCAGCCAATCTGGGAAGCAGTATGGAGATTCCTTGGAAAACTTGGAATGGAACCACCATTTGACCCAGCTATCCCTCTCCTCGACTTAAACCCAAAGGACTTAAAAACAGCCTACTACAGGGATACAGCCACATCAATGTTTATAGCTGCAAAATTCACAATAGCTAAACTGTGGAACCAACTCAGATGACCTTCAGTAGATTAATGGATAGGGAAACTTTGGTATATATACACAATAGAACATTAATCAGCATTAAAAGAAAATAAAATCATGGCATTTGCAGGTAAATGGATGAGTTGGAGAATATTATGCTAAGTGAAGCAAGCCAATCCCAAACCAAAGGCTGAATGTTTTCTTTGATATGAGGATGCTGACTCACAATGGCAATTGGGGGGGGGG
>NW_026000249.1:29483872-29494574 GCF_001458135.2 Marmota marmota marmota
TAGGGCAAAGGGGAGGGAGGGGATGGGAGGGGACAAGAGGTAGGGTAATGATGTCTAACTTATTCCACCATCATTCCTAAGTATATGTATGAAGACATGATGGTGTGAAAATACTTTGTTTACAATCAGTGACTTGAAAAAATGTGTGCTATATGTGTAATATGAAATGAATTGCATTTTGCCATCGTGTGTAAAAAATTAGAATAAATTAATATTTAAAAAAATACAAGTAACAATAAATGTTGGTGAAGATGTGGGGAAAAAGGTACATTTATACATTGTTGGTGGGACTAAAAATTGGTGCAACTACTCTGGAAAGCAGTATGGCGTTTCCTCAGAAAACTAGGAATGAAGCCACCATGTAACCCAGCTATCCCACCCCTTGATATATATCACAAAGATTTAGAATTTATAGCAGCACAATTCCCAGTAGCTAAGCTATGGAGCCAAAGTAGGTGTACTTTAACAGATGAATGGATGAAGAAAATGTGGGATATATACACATTTTGGAGTATTAGCCATAAACAATGATATTATGGCATTTGTTGGTAAATGGATGAAACTGGACACTATCATGCTAAGAAATTAACCAGACCTCAAAAGACAAAGGTAGAATGTTTTCTCTGATATGCAGAAATTAATCCAAAATAACAGGGTATGAAATAATAGAAGGAATATACGGGGAATGAAGCAAAGAAAGGAGGAATGGGATAGGGAAAGATAGAGGAATGAATCTGATCTAATTTTCCTATGTACATATATGAATATACTATACCACACTGAATCTCACCATGTATATCCAAAAGACACTAATTAAAAAAAAACCTAAGTAAATATTAATAAAATCAGGAAATGGGGAAGGAGGAGGGGAGGGAAAAGGGAATAATGGGGACTAAATTAGAACAAATTATATTCCATGCTTTTGTAACTAAATGAAAATAAATCCTATTTTATGTATAACTAAAAAGAACCAATAAAAATACAGGTCTGCTGACTTCAACTCTAAAGCACGTTTTATGGCTTATCACAGATCCCCATCCTCAAAATGTCATCTGTGCTGTGTTCTTTTCAGTTGTGTCCCATCTTTACCTAGAAAAGCCCATAGAAATTATCTCCTACATTAAGTCCTTTCAAAATGGATCAATCTAGCCTCGTTTATTCCATTTATGCTAGGAAGTCAATACTTTTAGTTCTTTCTATTGTTTTATATCCCCTGTGTTTCAGTCACAGGTGAGCATGTACTCAAGCATACATGTTTGCACACACATGTGCATATACATTTAGGCTCATACAGAGCACCAGGCAGTTTTGAGAGAGTGATTCTCTGTGTGACATGATTGGAGGTTAAACTACACCAGCATTGCCCCCAAATGTGATCAAACCAGCCCTTTATCCAACTGATGGTTATTCCAGAATCTAAGACTCCTCAGGTGGTTTCAATGTATGACCAGGGCTGGGGACCACCTTTGGATCCTGTACAGAGATCAGTGCTTGTCAAAATCCTTGTGTATGCCAACAGGGGATCCTGTTAAAATGCTGATTCTGTTTCACTAGGTCACAGCTGAGCCTGGGATCCTGCGCTTCTAACATGCAGTCTTTTTTCTTCTGGTCCTGAAGCACATATGGGGTAGCAAATGTTGGATGACCTGATCATATTGCTATTGGCCATCTGATGCTGCAGGCTCTCATCTGGCAGAATAAGGAGAAGTTGGGAGATCATTGTCTGCTTCTCATATTTATCAGTGATCTGACTTCCACAAGGTAGGCACAGTGAGAATTCACAACCATCTTTAGGCACATCTTTAGACACAGTAGGATATTTTTGCCAGGCTGATGGTTTGGGCATCTTAATTCCTGAATACTCAGTTTAAATTTGCACTGCTGTGACAAAATACCACAAAATGGATAATTTTAGAAACAACAGAAATTTATTCCTCATTATTCTGGAGGTTGGGAATCACAAGTCAAAGGCACAGGCAGGATTGGTGTCCAGTGAAGAATGTTTTCTGTCCAAGATGGCACTTCATTGCTTCATCCTCCTGAGAAGCAATCATGTGTCCTTATATGATGGAGGGACAGAAGGGAGAGGAGTGCTCCTTTTAAGTTTTTTTAAAGGATGGAATCTCATTCATGAGGGTGGGGTCCTTATGATTAATCACCTCCCAAAGGCTGTACCTCTTAATACTGTTGCAGTGGGGATTAATTTTTAACACAAATATTGCCTGTGGTGATGATTTTGAGATTCTTTGTTTAGCTAGAATTCATTTTTCTACATAATAACACCTAAAATCTTCTGAAAGTTTTCTAAAATCTTCTGAAAGTTTTCCTTTGAAAATTTCTCTCCCCCAAAATTAACGTGCCCTACTAAATATGTTACACTGTCCTTTTATTGAAAGAAGCAATTCAGTAGTGATACTGGAAGGGATCCGGCAAACCATATCACCCACCACCCTGCATTTAAGGAGACCTGAAAAACTGCAGACTCATGCCTAGTGTTGAAGTTTAATTTTCAAAATGTTAAAAACATGACTCATATAAATATAGATTGAACATGTGTGGATGGTTTTATTCGTCTCATTAATTAATGAGGGAGCCAGCAAGATGGTAAGGCTAGTTCAAAGAATGGATATTTATATATTTATAGTCAGAGGAATGCTGAACTGAATTTGCTAATCGACACAAAACTGGTAAATGTTTTATGGGATCATAAAACTGGAATCCAGGGGCTGGGGTTGTGGCTCAGTGGTAGAGTGCTTGCCTCACATGTGTGAGGCACTGGGTTTGATCCTCAGCACCACATACAAATAAACAAAGTAAAGGTATTTGTCCATCTACAACTAAAAAATAGATATTTAAAAAAACCCCGGAACACGGGGTTTTCTTTTGCACTGGATAAAAGTATATAAATTAATATCTAACTTTACACAATCTGGGCTTCAATCAAATAGGAAATAGCAAAGCCAAATATAGGTGCATTCTCCTATAGTCATTCTTAGATGGGCCTAGTTAAAATGACATTGAAAGGACATTCAGATATTTTCTTGCTTTACTTTTTAGTTTTGGCTATTTTTTCTTAAAGCTAGGCAGAACCTGAACTAGTACCATGATTCCAGTGCATTTTTTTTTAACTTCCCTATTCTTGACAGAGTAGTAATGACATCACTTTTGGCAGTTGATTTTAAACTTTTCTCAACCAAAACATATCATTATATCAGATGACAGTCAGATGTGACCACCCACTTGGGCTTGCCAAGGTTTTATGGGGGCTCTAATGATACCCTTTTTTTCCCCACTGGAGAAAGTATTAGGTAAATATGAGACCCTGATGCTATTATGGGGAGAAATATGTAAGTTATATATATTTGCTTTTCCCTTAATAAACTATTCTTAAACTTAGGTACTTAAACTAAAAATTAATTTCCTCACATCTTATATTACAGCTGACCTCAACATATTACCATGACATGGTGTAGCTTCAGGAATTCTAATCTGCCAGATGCAAAGCTCTCACATGTTTTGCAAAAACCCATACTGTTTTGATTGAATTTGGTTGTTTCTTTGGAGATTGTCTTTCTTTGGGCTGTGGAATCTCAAAGTCCATGTGCGTGGCCTGACAGCAAGGAGTGCTGGAACATATGAGGTTTGAGAGACATTGAGTGATCCTTAATTTGCTGCCCAGCAATAATGGCCCTGTGGTCATGATGGATACCAGAGAAGCTTCTAGTTCATCACATAGCATCTCTCAAACCTGTATCTCAACTATCCAATGGGTATGAGGATGAATTTTTCAAGTCCTCTGGGTCACTTGTCTCAGTGTTTACCTTCTCCTGGGTGATGTTGCTCAGGGTTTTAGTGACTTCAGGATCATGATGAACACCCTTTGTCAGGACAGGTTCTGAAATGCAGGGGAACCCTCCTCTAGCATTGTCTGTACTCTGCTTCCCTGGCCACAGCTGATTGATGGGGGATGGGTATAGAAACCAAACTCCATTGGGGTTGGTGAGGCTTTCTCAATTGGAAATTTGGATCTTGTAACAGAGAAAACCCTGGAGAGGTGTTGGCATCCAGTCCTCACTGATCACAGTTCATTTCTTTTTTTCTTTTTTCATTTCATGCTGTATTATCTTTAAAAAGACCTTTCTAACATGTCACCTAAAGATCTTTTTACCCATGGTTCTGTTTGCCACTAGTCTCTTGTCTCTTTTTTGGGCAATCGTAAGGTAGATACCTTTTCCTTTGTAAACAGAAATCTATGCTTTGTTGCCTTTGCCAATAACAAAAATGTTGGAGAGCTGGGTGGCAAAGTTATTGCCACTGGCATCTGTCACACAAACCACATCAAAAGAATCATGATGTATGGTCTTTTATCTCTCTCTTGATCACATCAGTTCTTCCCAGGTGAAGAGCTGAAGTATCCTCCAAAATCTCACATATTAAAGGCTTAGTCACCAGCCTGTGGCTCTCTTTGGAGGTGGTGGAACCTTTAGGAGATGGGGCATAGTAGAAAGAATTTAGGTCTAAAGGTGATGTTGGGACCCCAACCCCTTTCTGTCTTTGTTTTCCAATTACCATGAGGTGAGAAGCTTTAATTCACCACGAGCTTCTTGCCATGTTGTTCTGGCTTGCCACAGGCCCAAAGACAATGGATCCAACCAATCATGGATTGAAACCTCTGAAACTATGAGCCAAAATAAATCTTTACTCCTTTAAATTGATTTTCTCAGATATTTTGTCATAGCAGTGCAAAGCTGACTAACACATCTAGTAATATACTATAGAAATGATTCCCCAAATTAGAGTCTTTGACCATAATTGTTTAGGGAGAAATTCAATAAATGCCTTCTCTTGAGGGTCCTGGAGTTCCCAGTGTTTATCTGTTCTGGTCAGCTAATAAGTCCTTTGATTATCTAAAATATGTTCAGCATTTTTCCTGCATTTTCCTAAATTTCTCTCTACGTTTGGTTGTCATTGTTGTTAATCTTGTCAAAGTTGGTTTCAGTTGCTTAAAAGTGAGAACACTTTAACTAATAGACTACCCCAAAGTAATGAAGTACATAGAGGCAGGGCTGACTTGAGTGAAGGAAACTTTGGTTCTAGCCTTAGCTCCAACACTCATTTGAAATGACTGAGAATAAGCCATGTAAATTCTCTGACCCTTGATTTCTTCTACCTTAAATAAAAGAAGGTGGTTTAGAAGAACTTTAAATGAAGGTAGTTTTAGCAAGTGGCTCCAAAATTCTTTTGACATCCTTCCATCAAGAGGTGGTAGTCTATGTTTTGTCATCTTGAACCTGGGTAGGCTTGTGACTTTTTCAACTGACAGAGGATGGCAGAGTGACATATTGTGTAACTCCTGAGCCTGAGTCCTTAAAAGCAATGCAGTTTCTACCTTGATTGTGAGAAAACTATGTAAGAAATTTGGCTCTACTATGGTGGCCTCATTATGATGAAGCCCAAGCCACATCTAGGAACCACATATATGTATTATACTTCAGTCTCAGCTGAACACCTTGCCAACAGCCATTCTTCTCTATCCAAGTTATTTCATCCAGAATTGTCGAAGGTCTGACTCTAAATGGCACTAGGGCCTCAGAGGTGAATCATTCACTGTCCATGGTCTTGCGGAGCTTCTAGAATGTATGGGAAGTGGAGAACCACCATGAGTAGAACCAGATGTAACCATGGGAAGTCTACAAAAGAGTGACAAGAATGCATGGGTAGCAAGCTTTTGAAAGTGTTTTAGGAATGGCTAAATTTGGTGAGCATGCTTCATAAGGTTCTGGGTCTCCTGAGGGGACATCCTACTGAAGGAGATAAACAGTAAATGACTAAACAAGGGAATACATTGGCAATAGGGAGGATGGGGTGGAGCAAGTGAGGTTGAAGGGGAGGCTTATTATGAGGTCAAGGTAAAGTCCAGGTAAGAGGAGGAGGACAGAGTGAGTGACCATGGAAGGAAGGCTGGTATGAGAGTTAAGCCATTGTAAGTACTGGACTGGGCTTGGCAAATGTTTAAAGTGGCTAGTCTTAGATGGCTGCCCCACATCATTTCTAAGCTCTTCCATTCTCTTGGTTGGAAACCACTTTGCCCTTTAAAGATCTGTTCTTTTACTCTCCTTCTTATAACCTGTGTATCAGGACTTGCATTTGGGAAAGATTCTGACAGTCATTCATATGCAGGTGTAGGTAACCAATGATATGATTAAATGTGATGTTTTCCTGGGACTCCAGTAGCCTACCATGTTAAACTAAAAAGTGAAACCTTAAGGATCAGAATAGGAGGAATTGATAAGAGACAGGGTCGTCTATGAATCAAGTCAGCCTGAGTCAAAAGGAAGCAGATGCAGCAGGGCTTCATGAAAGACCATTCAAGATCCTTTCCTCTTTCTCCTCTGCTTTATCTTTTCTTCCCTCGTGACTTAATTATTCTTCCCCACTTAGGTTGATTGGCTTTTTTTGCTTCTCTGAGTACATGGGCCCAACATAGCAGCACCCATGGATGCCCTTGGCCACCAAGTCTGCATCACCGGCTGTTAACTATTGATTCACTTGAATCCCACTTTCAAATTTTAGATAAGAGATGATGTCTTGGCTTACATCCAAGAGTTCCCCAGCACACTGAGCTATGGGGCAGGCTCATAGACTCTAGGTCAGTCACAAGTTTGCCTGGAAGATTCTCTGAGTCCTGCATGAGTGGACAGTGGCCATCTCTGTTGCACTAGAGGCAGCTTTTGGTGGGAGGATACCCCAGGATGCAGATTCCATCTGATATCTGATTACTCATAAGGCTGAATTTGTCCTCAGTAATGACTCTGGAGACTGTTGGCAGCTATTGCTAGGAATGTCTTCTCCCTAGCTCACTGTTCTGAAAAGAGATGAAAAAGATCAGTGACAGCTGGTGGGTTGTTATTAAGTCACCGGTGACTGTAGTTGTCTATTCATTAGCCCCCAGGAAAGCCCTCCTTTACTTTGTTTCCCATGATGGAGTGATGGGCATTTAAGCCTAGACATGGTGGCACTTTCACTGAGATCTTATTTGCCCTGTTTTCCCGGAAGTTGAGGTGGATACACCCCCTGTTCATTCTGTTGCTACAAGAAAGAAAAGTGTACTTCTGAGAAAATCCTGCCCACTCAAACCTTGGTGGGATGGGGGAGGATAGGCAGGGTACTAGCCTTCATTGAGTTCCTGTAGTGTGCCAGGCACTGTGCCAGAGCAGTCTTGCCACCCTCCTCCATTGATCTCCTAGCAAAGACAAGATGCTTAGCAAATAGAAGTCCCATTCAGGTGGGTTTGTAACCGCACAGCTTCTTCTTTTAGATGTCACCTTTTTTTCTGTACATGAGAATCATCGTGACTCTCCTTGTTTCTTAGAACATGAAGTGAAGTCACAGGGTTATTTAAAGTAACACAGTACAACTGTATTAGAAAAGAACCCATCCCTAGAATCCTTTCATACTTCTAAGCAGGGATGGTGTGTATGTACAGGGGATTTGCTATGATGGTGGAATGTATATTCATTGATAGTCTTTTGTGGGGAGGATAGAGGCCCACAAGAAGAGGAATCTCCAATGGAAGGTATAAACTTTCCTTTGTTTGAACGTACATTTTCTTCCATTAAAGCTTTAATGCTTGGGAATCTTCCCCCTTAGAATGAAAGAATTTCTTTTATTGGCTACAAACAGCAAATTGCATAGTAGCTTGTACCTTCCTGGGTTGACTAAACATTGTTTAGTGGCTGTGATGGAATTAATAGCTACTTTAGAACCTTTCAAGGCTAATTCCTTGTTTCCTACACTGAGGAGCCTGTCAGGAGAAAGGTGAGCAGGAAGTACTGATGTTGATATTTAACTTGAAAGTTGTAAATGACTGGAAATTTCTGTATCCGTGATAATAGATTGCTAAGATCCAGTGAATGCATCAATAACACGATGTACCTTATTTGTTTTTCACAATGATCCCAAATGTAAGCAGTGTCATTCTAGCTTTAGAAACAAGGGGACTCCAGGCTCAAAAGTTAAGTAACTTGCTCTTGAGAGCACAAGAGGGCAGGGCTCAAGCAACATGGATTGAAATTCTAGTTTATCACTTGTTAGGTGTGGGATCTTAGCTTCAGTTTTCTCATGTGTAAAATGGTCATGATCAAAGTGATCTATTTCACAGGGTTTAGAAGAGGTTGAAATAAGATCTGGTTTTCTTGGTTACTGTAACCTGCTCTGACTACTGAACTCTATGTAGCACATAAGTGGTAGGCCTTGGACTTGAACCCAGGCCTGTTGGACTCACACTGCCTTCCATGGGGAGATTTTTATTCCAAAATGTAGACTGGGGTCAAGAAAAAAGTCTATGATTCAAGAGTCATCTCTTCAGTGTCACTGATAGGTGATAGTTCAACTTGCCCATACATGCACACATACATATTTATTTCAGAATTGTGTATGTGTATATATTGAAGGAGGATTCTGTTAGAATAAAGAAAGAGAGCTTATACAATGATGTGGAATGTATGTTTATTGGCATGAGTTCTGCTAGGCAATCCTTTTTTGTTACTTGTTTTTCTTCATTAATCAGCTCCATTGAGATATAATTTACATTGAATAAAATATACCCATTTTATGTGTGATGAGTTTTGGCATGTGTGAAATCACCATGATAATCAAGTGACAAAACAATCTTATCATACCAGAAAGTTCTCTCATGCCTCTTCACAGTCAATCCCCACCCCCTCCAGGCCCCAAGTAGCCACTAATCATCTATCATTATGGATTCCATCTGCTTGAATTTCATATGAACAAACTCATATATTCTGTACTCTTGTGTCTGGTTTCTTTTACTTAACATGTCTAAGATGCATCCATGTTGTTTGGTAGGTGAGTAGTTTCTCCCTTTTGATTTCTGTGGAACTTTTCATGGTGTGGATACACATCTATTTATCCATTCACCTAACCAGAAGTCATTCAGTGAAGTGTTAGAGCCAGAGAGTATGATCTTAGACCTGGGCATCTGGAACTGATCCTTGGGCCCTGTGCTGTATGTGAGATTTCTCTAGCTCTTCTTAGTACAATTGAGGTCAAGAGGACATGGGTGCTCAGAACCAGAGGATCTCCTGCCCAAATGGCTCTGATTCAGGGCTTGCACAGGTCATCCCCCTGCAACAGTTATCTTAAGGGTAGCTATCTGATATATCCCCAATCCTAGGAGGGCAGGGTGGGTGACAGGTTAGGGGCATAAGGAGAGTGCACAGATCTTAGATATGTAGGCTGGGGGCCCATGCTTATGCCTGAAAGGCTTCTCAAGGGAAAAGTCTCGGATGTTGTGCAGGCTGGGGGACTTTATTTGTATTCATCGCTTAGCCCAAAGTGTTAAGGGCAGACATGTACCATAGGAGTAGGAGCATAAGACAGCAAGAAACTTCTATGAAAAAATAAAATTATAGAAAGAAATCCAATTTTGGAGGTACCAAAAGAGAGGATTTTAGGGTTGAAAGTGATTTGGCTTTTCATGTTCTCTCATTCTTTAATTTCACAGATGAGAAAACTAAGACCCAGAGAGGTTAAGTGACTTCTCTAAGCCACACAGCTAGTTAGTGGCAGAACTAAGATAAGAAGTGAGATTGTCTAATCCCCAGGCCAGGGTTTTTTTACAATATACACAACAGCAGTGGTTTTCAAATGATTTTTGCTTACATATCCTATAAAATATTGTGTTAAACTGTGAATGAATCTCCTTCACATATTTTGAAGTTGACTTCTAAAATATTTTTAATTATAAAGTCGAACAGTTCAAAGGATTTAATTTCCAGCATATTACGAATATTGTCCTTTAAAAAAAACTGTTATGCAATTCTTGGAAGTAGAATCTAAATAGCCATTTATTATCTACCAACATCCATTAAAAAAAAACACAAAACAAGTTTTCCTTAGTAGATGCAAATTTTATCACTCCTTTATCTCTTTGAACTTGAATTTTTGATTTTCTCCAATAAATTGTTCTAGCTCACTTTATACTTGAAAGGTTTTTATTCATCATTCTGTTATAATGTTATGCATATACCTACATCTATCCACACATACCTACATACATACATCTCTACATACACATGTGTGCACATATGTACATGCATATAAATTGAAATTATGTTGTCATTTTCTGTGGCATTTCAATAATTAAACATTGGTTTAATGCTTACTATATATCAGATATTGTTCCAGATGCTGTTCTAGTAAACCAAGCACAAAAATCCCTGCCCACGTAGAGTGTTACTTTATCTTGGAGAGTGCATTCCATGTACAAGATAAATAAGTAAAATATACATGATTTTAGATATTGAAAATTACTAATAAGGGGCTGGGGTTGTGGCTCAATGGTAGAGTGCTTGCCTAGCATGCATGAGGCCCTGGGTTTGATCCTCAGTGCCACATAAAGATAAATAAATAACGGTATTGTGTCCATCTACAACAACAAATTTATTTTAAAAAAGGAAAGTACTAATGGCCAGGTGTGGTGGCACGTGCCTGTAATCCCAGTGGCTCAGGAGGCTGAGGCAGGAGGATCATGAGTTCAAAGCCAGCCTCAGGAAAAGCGAGGCCCTAAGCAACTCAGTGAGACCCTGTCTCTAAATAATATACAAAATAGGGCTGGGGATGTGGCTCAGTGGTTGAGTGCCCCTGAGTTCAATCCTGGTACCAAAAAAAAAAAAAAAAA
>NW_026000249.1:29494581-29516282 GCF_001458135.2 Marmota marmota marmota
CTTTTTTTTTTTTTGTACTGGGGATTGAACTTGAGTGCACTTAACCACAGAGCTACATCCCTAGCCTTTTTTTATTTTATATTTTGAGACAGGGTCTCACTAAGTTACTTAGTTCCTTAGTAAGTTGCTCAGGTTGGCTTTGAACTTGTGATCCTCCTGCCTCTGCTTCCTGAGTTTCTGGGATCACAGGCATGTGCTACTGTGCACAGCTAGATTTTATACACACACACACACACACACACACACACACACATGAGTTTAATCTCATATTAATCCTGTTTCTTTGAAGAATCCTCTCTAAATCAAGTGGAGGGGGGCTGCTAGAGATCTTTACTTGCTCTTCATATCTAAGCTCCCTTTTGCTATCCTGCCCTGTGTCCTGGCAGGCCAATCTGCATGTGCTTCATCAGTGGGCTGCTTCCCCTGTTTCCAGAAGGTTCAGCCAGTGGGGAATAGTAGGAGATGGGAGTTGGGAGGAGAATGAGGTCATGGCATTTATTCCTCTGGCTGTATCCCTGCCAAGTGATTGTAAGTTGGCGGTGTCCCTCTACTTAAGGCTACAGTTCCTGGCAGGTAGTCCTCCCACTTGTTGCTACTCTTTTAGGCTTCTGGGAACTACTCTTTCCTGTTGTTCCTTTAGGGTTAGAGGTAGACATTCTTCACCATCCCTTGGTGGTTTCCATGACACTGGCCATAACTTTGTGAACATTGTTCCTTACTTAAACTCTCTTCAGTTATCCCTCTGGTATGGCATTTATTTCCTATTATGTAAAAAAAAATCACTAAGATTAATGGCCTGAAACAACCACAATCATTTATTTACTCACGATTTTGCAATTAGGCAAAGCTTGGTGGGGATGTCTTGCTTTTGCCCCATGAGACATTAGCTAGAGTAGCTGGAGTGAAGAATCCACTTCCAAGATGGCTTACTCACATGACTGGCAAGTTGGTGCTGGCTGTCATCTGGGAGCTTATCTGGGGCTGTTGGCTGGGGGCTTTGATTCTCCTCCAAGTGGGCTGTTAGGACTTCCACATAGCATGGAGGCTGAGTTCCAAAAGGAAGGAAGCTGAAGCTGCCAGTCCCTTTAAAGCTCATTCTGGAACCAGCACTTCATTTCTTCTATGTGCAATTGGCTAAAGCAGTCAGAGAAAAAGCCCCCAATTAAGGGGACAGAGTGAGTTCATTGTCGTCTTTATTGCACCACACTGGATGAGAAAGGAGGTTGCTGCCATGGTCCAGGTGAGAGGAGAGATGATGACGACGTGAATCAGGGTGATGGCAATGGAGATAGTGAGAAATGCCTGGATCCTGATACTATTGTGGAGTGAAGTGACAGCGTAAGACAGAAGTTGTGTTAATCTGCATCTTCAGAGAAGCACATTCCCATGTGGATTTAAATATGTAACATCTTATTATGTCTTCGATGAGAAGGAAATAAGGATGGAGCCAGGGAAAGCTGGGAAAGCCATCAGACTATGATGGAAGTCTAACTCTTGATGATAAAGGACAGGGAAAGAAGGTTGACTGGAAGAGTCCAAGACCACTATGCAGTCTAAGGAAGGTTAAACAAAGCCTTTGGAGAATTCTTGATCCAAAGTTGGCCAACAAAAGTGTCCTTTGCTCCCACAAATGGGTCTGTCTAGTATCTTTACCATACTCAGTTACTGGCAGGGAGCAGCCCATGGAAGAGGTGGCCTCAAAGTGAATATAATGGTGGATTTGCATCTGGGACACATGGTCAATTACATCCCCTGTGTAAGAGCTCTGTAAGGCACATTCACAGAGCTGCCTCAGGGGTGAAGGACAACTTTAAGGTGTTTGATCTGAGCAGCAAAAAGGATGAAAGTACCTTAACTGAGCTGAGGAAGCCTGTAGGAAGAGTAGACTTGAGGAGGAACAGCAGAAGGATGTTTCTGGACATGTTAAGTTTGAGATGTCTCCTAGACATCTCAGGACAAATGTCAAACTGGCAAATGGATAGACATGCCTAGATGTCAGGAGAAATGTCCATGCTGTGTATAATAAATTAGGGATATTAAAAAAAACCTCTTCTTAATGAAGTCATCATTACTATATTACTGACACCTAATTCATCCAAACAACAAAAAGATATATTAAATTTTGATAAATAATCCTTAAACATAAAAGTAAAATTCTATTGGAAATACATCTATTCATAGGCTATATTTATGGATGAATATTACTTATTGATAGAAGGAGAATTCATCATAAATTATGCTTCTGTTTTTCATAAAGATTTAAGTGCTAAGAAATATTATTCATGTAAATATGTGGATTAGAGTGGAGTTTTATTAAAGTAATGTCACTTGGGTCTTTAAACTCCTTCTGCATCATATGTCAAAGATCCTGTAGTAAGCTATTATCAAAAATTATTTTAATGATCAACTGATAATCCTGGCAGGTCTTTCTGCAGTTTGATGAAAGTAAAGAATTGAACACCACCTAACTTACAAAAAAATCTGTTACTTATTGATTAAAATTATTTGCTTTGTTAACACTAGACTCAGATTTGAAATTGTCCCTCTGCTTGATGCTTATGACATTTCTACTGCCCGGGGCAGTGCACCGGTGGAAGATTCTGGAAGGGTGAGAGAGAGAGGTAGAATTTTTCAGTAAAGTGGAGGAGGACAATTGTGAGAAGGGAGATAGAAAAGGTAGGTTTGCTTTTCCATCATAGAGTGTCCTTAGGCAGATTTCAGGAAAGAGATTCTGAAAATTGAATCCCTTAAAACCTTATTGCTTACAAGACAGTCTCATATTTTAGAGTAGTTAGAATGGTTCTTGGACAAGGTACTGGGGTCTATAAGGCAATGAGATTAGTCTTCCAAGGCACATGGGTAACAGGGTCACATTGAGGAGCTGAGCTAAGAGGCTATGAGTTGGTGAAGGGTAAGATCTGTCCCAGTGTGGAAGAAAGTGGTTCTGCTTTCCCAGTATCTGGCTTAGGCTTGAGCCAGAGTCAGATAGGGGTAGGAGTGTTAGAAAAAGTAAACCATGCTGGTGCTAAGGGGGTGGCCCAATGGATGCAAAAGGTGCAGGTCTTTTTAAGAACCTGATCACTAAGTGTCTTAGTCAATTTTCTATTGCTACAACAGAATACCACAGAGTGGGTAATTTATAAAATACAGAGGTTTATTAAGCTAAAGGTTCTGGAGGCTGGGAAGTCCAACAACATGGCATTGAAATCTGTTCAGCACCTGTTGAAGGCCTTCCTCCCAGGCCATGATGTGGTGGATGCATCACATGGTCAAACAGCAAGTATGCCAAAGAGAACTTGCTGTTATAGCAAAGCCACTGTTTTGATAATCCATTCATGGGGGCTGATTCCTGATGACCCAATCCCCTCTCAAAGGTCCCAACTCCAAATACCATTGACATGTGGTTTGGGGGATTAAGTTTCTAACACATGGATTCTGGAGAACAAACATTCAAACCATAGTAATGAATTAAATTACTTTGAGTAAGTTTTAAAATTAAGACTGGGAGTGTTGATTGGGGATGAATTTAGTTTTGATATAGCCCTGAGGTATTGTGTGAGAAGAAAGGATAGTTAGGATGGGAGGGAGAGAAATAACATAATCTCAAGATCTCTGGCTCCTTAGAAGATCCCTTCCCTTTCCCTTGGGTGCCATAAAGTCTCCACCCAGTGAACATAGCTGAAAAGCCTGCTGTGGGGTCTCCTGAGCCCATTTCCCCCCCCCCCTTTTATGGTGTCATGGAGAGATCATTATATCCAAGTCAGAAGACCAAGGTTACAACAGTATCTATCCCCACTGGTTTGTTTCCTTTGGAAAACTCCATTCTGAGCCTTAGTTTCCTTACCTTTAAAAGAGAAGAGTTTTACTTCTGCTGCTTTTTAATGCTTTGAAAAATCAAAGTTGAATATCTGAATGTGCTTTCACAATCACGATCCATTGTATAACTAAAGGCCTGGGCAATTCAATTCAGTATCATTGAGTACCCTCCATGCACCACACACCATAGGGCTGGAGACATTAGACATGGAGGGCTGTATGGGGAGGATAGAGGGTGAGGACTGAGATGCTGGAGGTGCCAATAAAAAGGAAAAGGGAGCCAAGTGGGTGAGAACACAGAGAAGGCTGGCAGAGGGAGACTCGATGGGGCCTGGTGACGCTTGCATGGGATGTGAGTGCCCTGGTGGGTTCAAGGCTCCCTTTCCAGTATGCTTACCCTCTGCTCACTTTCCTTCCCAAGTCTGGAGGATGCTGCAGTCCTCTTTCATTCTGCCTATGGGGAAAATATCAGGCCGTGTGCAGCATGCTAGGGAGAGCTGGATTTTATTGCTCGCTTGCTGCACCACTGGTTTTATCCCAGCTTGGAAAATGTCCTTTGAACAGCAAATGACATTAAGATGAGACTGTCCCTTTCTTGGTCTCCTTTCACTCATCGTTACTATCTCATTACTGCATCTCTGGGTATGTGCCAGAGGTAAGCACCATGGCATATGCCATGGGGACTGTAAAAGTGACAACATGAACCCCACTCTTCAAGGCATATGGAAGAGTACCTCCAATCCCTCATTGATTCTTTTTAAAAATATTTTTAGTTGTAGATGGACACAGAACCTTTATTTATTTTTATGTGGTGCTGAGGATTGAACCCAGGGCCTCACATGTGCTAGGCTATTGCTCTTCCACTGACCTACAGCCCCAGCCCCCCCTCATTGATTCTTCTTCCAGAAGAATTAGAAATCCCAGCCATGACAAGGGAAGGACACCACTAGTTGTGGACTCTGTTGCTTTGTGCCAGGTAGCATTCTAGATGCCATACATAGATTTTTAAATTTAATCCTCTCAATGACTATAGTTGGTAAATATTATTTCATTTTATAATGAGGCAATTATAGCTCAGAATACCAGTTAACTTCTGTGAAGTTATACAAATAGAGATTGGAAAATGGATCTGTTTGGCTGGCATCTGACCCCACTCTGGTCTTTACTATTTATATTCATTGACCAAGGGATTTTTGAAATCCTCCTTCATCCCTCTCTTGATGTTCAGAGGGCCTCACTTATAATTATACTTGGAGGGAGGTGAGAGTTATGAAAGTAACATCCTGAGCAGTTTTTCCACAGGTTCTGGTAAGCTGTTGCTTTTGAGAGGAGCCACGCACATGCGCCTCTACTGTGAAAAGTGGTGATTTCCTCAGACTGGTGGAAGTTGTGAACATGATGAAAGCAGTGAACTTTTTTGGGGTGACTTCTTTTTTCAGGCTTCTTAGGTCCAGGCTGATAATCTGAATAGATTCTCAGTGGCATAAGGAAAGCTCCACCTGGTTCAGGAGCAAACCTAGTGTTCTTGTTTTCTGTGGAAATCCCTGGAAGCCTTGTTGTTGCCACAGCTGCAATTTCTACCTCGGGATCTTAATGACTGAAGATAAGAAATGGGCTGAATGCACACAGCATTCTTGCTGAATGGAAGGCAGCAAGCATCCAGGTTCTAGGTCTGCTCAGTTTTATTCATGGTATGGCTGCTTTCAGTTTCCAGTGATTAGCCCTCTTGAGAAAAGTGGCAGATTGGCTACTGTGTGGCAGCCTGAAGTGTCTCCTAGGACAGCTTGGGAGGCCTGGTTGCTAGGAGTCCTCAGGTAGTGGCTGCCATGAGAACCACAGGCAGCTTCAGCTGTGCTACACTCGGCACTTCAGGGCTTCAGAGAGCTCTGGTCTGACCATCTGATACCCTAGGAAGGTATGTTTCTTGCTGAGGGAGATGCGGATAATCCCCTGGCTCTCAGCTTCCTAGGGACTAGCAGAGACTTTTAATGCTGCACATCCCTTGGGTTCCTCCCTGAGGAGAGCTCCAGGAAGCTCTCCTGGCAGACTGGGTAGGAGGCTTCCCACAGGGAGTCCATAACATCACAGCCACACTTTTATCCTTGCACGAATCTCATTAAGTTGAAATTATCTACCTATGAGGTTAAGGACAGATCATTAAAGGAAGATGGGGGAGATGGTATCCTCAGAATCTAGCATACTGCTTGGTGCACAAGAGATGCTTAATCAATGGTGAAATGTTTGTTGAGCCGAGAGGGCTGCCCTTGGGGACTCAGGTTCTTTCCATGTTCCTATCTGTTTTTGTATCCTTATAGGCAAGAAGCAAGATGGCCAATCTGTTTCTACACTTCATATCCATATTATAGGCAGTATAAAGGAGAAATGGAAAAAGAGGAAATAAGTCTTTTGCCATGTAAGCCAGGCTTTCCCAGAAATTCTTGGAAGATCAAGAGAGTTTGGGAAGTTGTATGTTTCCACCTATGTTATTTTAAGCCAGTGCAGGAGCATATTAGTTTCCCAGGGCTGTCATAACAAAGTGCCACAGACTAGTTGCTTAAATAGCAAAAATTTATTATCTCATGGTTCTGGATGCTGGAAGTTTTAAATCAAGGTATTTCAGGGCCCCTTCCTTCTGAGGGCTGTGTGAGAGAAATCCATCCTGAGCCTTTCTCCTAATTCCTGGTGGTTTGTGGCAATCTTTTGCATTCTGTTGCCTATACGTGCATTAATCTGATCTTTGTCTTCATATTCACATGGCATTTTCCATCAATATATATCTTTGTGTCTAGATATTCTTTTTATAAGGATATAATCATATTGAATTAGGGCCCATCCTAATGACTTCATTTTAACTTAGTCATGTGCAAATGACCATATTTGCAAATAAAGTTATATTCACAGATATTGAGGGTTAGGATTTCAATATCTTCTTAGAAGACACAATTCAACCTATAATAGGCAGTCATAAAATATGGCCTCAACACTCCTTCCATCAAGTAGTCATGTCTGAGCCCCTTTCCCTCAATCTAATTGTGAATGTGTAAACTCATATAGTATGGTGGAAGTGACTTCCAAGGTGGGTCATTGGAGACTTGGCAGCTCTGTATGGTTCTCTTGGGATACTCTGGAATAAACCAGTTTCCATTTTAGAAGTCTGGCCATCCTAAGATTGCCATCCTGGAGAGGCTACATGTAGGTGCTCCAGTCAATAGCTCCAGCCATACTCCTGGCTAGTAGCTGATGTCAATGCCAGCCTGTGTGTGTGCCATATTGGAAGTTCAGTGTAGTTGAACCTTCAGATGACTGCAGAGACCCCAACCATGTACAAAATCATGAACAAAGGAAAATGGCTGTTCTTAAACCACTAACTTTGTAAGTTGTTGCATGGCAATAGAAAAACTAGAATAATCAATGAGAAGGAAAAATGAATATTGGTCAGCCAATAAGAACAGGGGTGGGGTCTGAGACTTAGGGTAAATTGCCATCAGGAGGATGGCTCCCATAGAGACTCTCATCAGAGGTTTTGTGTTTCTAGGTATCCACTGGGGATAGGGCTTCCTCCTTTATATTGAGACACTTGATTGAAATGAGTTTCCAAAATGGTGGTGTTTTAGTCAGATTTTTCACTGCTATGATTGAAGGACCCAACCAGAAAAGCTATAAAGGAGGAAAGGCTTATTTGGGGGCTCATAGTTTCAGAGGTCTCAATCCACAGAGAGCAGGCTCCATTCGTTGGGGCTGGAGGTGAGGCAGGACATCATGGTGGAAGAGTGAGGCAGAGGGAAGCAGCTCACATGGTGATCAGACAGCAGAGAGAGACTCCACTCACCAGATACAAAATATATACTCCAGAGCCAAGCCCCAATGCCCACCTCCTCCAGCCACACCCTATCACTTTAGTTACCCTCAGTTAATCTCTATTGGCATTAAATCACTGATTGGGTTAAGACTCTCATAACCCAATCATTTCTCCTCTGAACCTTCTAGCATTGTCTCACGTGTGAGCTTTTGGGGGACACCCCACATCTAAAGAATAACATGTGGTCTCATATGAATGTTCAAATAATTATTCACAGGAGAGATTAAGCAGGGATTATTACTGTTACCTGTTGGAGTGGTCTCTGGCCTGGTGTATCATCAACAGGCTGTTTTGCCTGCACTGGGGGAGAGTTGTCATTGGAATACACAGTTGTAGTTTGTTCAACTTCTCTGTTACTAGGGAGGAAATACTCTCCGTGCTATGGTTTCAATTTGTCACCCCCAAATTCATGTGTTGGAAATATAATCTCCAAAGTAATATGTTAATTGTATTTGGAGGTGGAGCTTTTGGGAGGCAATTAGGATTAGATGAGGGTGGGGCCCTCATGACAGAATTAGTGGCTTTATAACAAGAGGAAAAGATATCTGAGCTACCATGTTTGCTCTGACTTTCATGCCACCATGTTATGACACAAGAAAGTTGTCACCAGATGCTGAGCAGCTGTTGGCACCATGCTCTTAGTCTTTCTAGCTTCCAGAACTGTGAGCTAATATACTTTTATCTCTTCTGAATTACTTGGTTTCAGGTGTTTTGTTACAGCAACAGAAACTAAGACACCCCCTCTCATTTTATAGGCAAAGGTCCTAGGAATAAGGTCTTCTGACAGATGCTGAATTCTATGTTGTAATTTTCAGTTTCCCAGTTTATTCTGGGCTCTCCAAATCCATTCTCTGCCTCTCACATTGATGAATTAAATAGGGACCTGTTCAGTGATAGTATTTTCCAAATGTACTGAAGGTCATTCTGTGCTAAATTGCTCACTTGTGGTGTCTGTGCATATCTGGTATCTAAATCCCACTGCATTTCTGTTCATCCATCTCTGTTCCTCTGTGTGCTTTGTTAGGTCTCAGAATTTGTCTTTTATTTTTTAGCCCTTTTTCATACTGTATCAAAGCTAAATATTTGCTTTGCCTAACATTTATTTCATTTTCATTGACTTCTTCATATTCACCTTCATGCTTTGATCAATCTCCTGAACTGTAGTTTCCAAGAACTTCTTTCCTTTCTATAGATTCCTCCTAAAGTTTTATCTGTTTCATCAAGCCCTTTGTTCAGCCACACTGCTTCTCTCTAGTTTTTGTTTGCCCTGTGTTGAAACTATAGATTATAAACGAAAGGGATGCTACATGGAGCCAGATTCAGAGTAGTCAAGGCATAAGATTTGTAGTCAGAGAAGTCTGAGTTCAAATTCTGGATCTGCTCCACATTAGCTATGGCATTAAGCAAATGGTTTAACTTTTTAAACCTCAGTTTCCTCATCTGTAAAATGGGTATTCTTCTAGAACTGTGTTATTTTCCCTCAAGAGGTAGGAACTATATCCTTTCCCTTTGAATTTGGACAGGTTTTTTACTTTCTTGTAATCAGTTGAAAGCAGGAGAAATGATGCTGTATGACCTTAGAAGCTAGATAAGAAAAGGTGCAGCGTGGAGTTCTGAGCTGCTGCATAAGTTATCTGGCTGCCCAAAGTTCTCCATGCAATGAGAAAGTCCTAGCCAGCTCTTGTAAGAAACAACATGGAGAAATGCAGAAAGTCCAGTCAGTCCTCATTATTCTCAGATTCTGTATTTTTAAATTTGCGTACTCAATACAATTTCTTTGTAACCCCGAATCAATACTTACAGCATGTTCAGAGTCATTTGTGAACATGTACAGAGTGGCAAATAACTTGAGTCACTCAATGTACACGTTCCCAGCTGAGCTCAAACAAGGCAAACAAGGTGACACTCTGCCTTCTCATTTCAGCTTTTATACAGTAAACAAGTGATCTCTTGCAGTCTATTTAGTGTTACATTTTCCCCACTTTTGTGTAAAGTCGCTTAGTTGAGGAACACTGTGATGCGCCTCACAGAGAAGAGATGTGTGTCAGATAAAGTATGTTTTGGCATAAGTTGTGGTGCTGTTGATTGAGTTCAATGTTAATGAATCAACAACATATATCAAATAAGGTATTTTTAAACAGAAACATACATAAAACAAGGTTATGTATTGATGGGTTGACCAAAGATTAGTATTTCCCCTAGGAGAAATGGTTCAATATTCACTCATTTAGCATTTGCAGGGACTTTATAGAACATAACTTCCATGAATGATGAGAATTGACTGCATGTGGCTAGAGGGATGCTCAGTCTGCAGCTCCCCTGGCCTCCCGCAGTTCCAGTTTCAGCCACTGTTTACATCTCCACAAAAGACCCCAAGCTGGAGGACTCTCATATTTATGGCCCTCAGAAGCTGTGAGAGAGTATAATTTTTAAAAATAATTGTTGACTTTCTTTTTTTAAAAAAATTGTATTTTTAGTGTATTGGAGTTATACATAATAGTGGGGTTCATTTTGACATATTCATAAATGCATATAATATAGTTTTCTCCATAATTCAGTTTTCCCACACCATAGTTATTGCTTTGATATTGTTATTCATACATTTATAATACCTTTTGCTAATATTCAAATATGTTGTTCTAAGCTGCAATAGGACCAGAATAATGGAGTTAACAATGCATCCCAGGATCAGTGGGAGGATTAAATAAGACATTACCATGTTGAAAGGGCTAAATGTTATTAAGTGCCAAGCACTTGACTACCATTAATATTATGAGTTCTCTATATTAGCCTTTGTTTTATGGAAACACAGATTATTACAGCTGGAAAGGGACTTTAAAGATCACCCAGGCTAATCTCTGAATTTTTTGGGTGAGAAAACGGAGCCCCAGAGATGGGAAATTGTCTGCATCACATAGAAAGTTGAAGGCAGAGTACACAAGAAGTGAAGTTCTTCTTTGGGCTGAGCAGAAACTAGTTGCTATGTTGCTTTGTATATTTCAATTATAAATGTACCTGAGTTATTGAAAAAGCAAAGCAGTATCTGATTCAAATACAGACACCTTGAAGTTAAACTCATCCTTTTGGTCCTAGAATCACAGGTGAGATGATTTTTGTTATTGGTATGCAGAAAAGAAAGTTGTCCAGGGTGAAGTGGAGATAGAGATTGTATCCTGGGATATGTCTCTGTAGATGCCAGTGTTATTTATTGGTTTTGATCAAATACTTCAATGAGGGCGTGTCCCTTCATGGCAGCTTCCAGTACACAGTGACAAGCCAGAGCTTTGACTGTTGGGAAAGCAAGGAGGTGCCTAAAAGGCTCAGTGAGGGAGGTGGTGGTGTCTGCAATCATGATCTTAAAAAACTCTTCTTTTCAGACCCTGTTGATGGTAGCAGGCCTTTGGCCCTACTTCCTGTTTTGCACTAGAGAAAAGGCATTTCTAGCAGGACTCAGAGAGTATTTTTTTGTTCTGTATTTTCTGGGTAATAGTGAGTCATCAGAGATCACACACACCACATACCCCTAACAAAAAAACCTACAAATACTTATGCCTGTAGGTTTTGGGCCTGGCTGGTGAGTATTGACAAGGAGGGGCCTCTAGTCTAGGGTTGAGGACTTCTGACTACCACAAGAGAAACTGAGCACTCAGGATGGGCATCTATTATCAGTATTTATATATGTATACTAATACTTTTTGTTAATATTTTAAAATGTTTTAAAATATTTTGTTAATATTTTAATAATGTTTCCAATTATTTACAAATTATAAATGTGCATCTATAAATGACCTATAAGTGTATGTCTTACCTGCTGCCTTAACTAATAAATTTTCTTTCTTCACACAACTAGCATAATCTATCATTTTGTGAAGAAAATGTAAAATGACTGTAATTTTGAAGTAACAAAATGCCATATTGGTTAAACTTAAACAGTACCAAAGTCAAATGCAAGATCAAACCAATAACTTTCTCTATGCTTTTTCTATGTCTGGTGACTCAGGAGGGTCCTCTGAAGGGTTTAGGAATGTCTTTCAGGGTCTCTTTGTCTCTGACCACATAGCTGTGAAGTCATTTATAGGAACAGGGACTGCTTTTGACCTACTTCCTCATCTGCTGAAAAGTTCTTTTTCTTTCTATGGCTGGGAGCTGGGACCTCAAAACTGTTATATGTCAAAACTTATTTTCCCCCCAAGAATGAATGAAAGACAGAAAATTTCTCTCTCCTATGATCCTACAAAAGCCTCCTTAAAGTGAAAGGATGATGTACAGGTCTGTGAGACACCATGTAATGTATCTGGAATGAAGATTCCATCATTATGATTTAATAATTCAACAAATATTTATTTTGTGACTCTAAAGACATAATATGACCACAGGGGACAAGTTAGTTCCTTCATGGACACGAAGACAAGGGCTTGTTGGGGGCCTAAGAGCAATTCTCCTCTAAGTCTTATCTACTCTGCCCCATTTGGTCTGGGGGGAGGGAAGGAAGTAGACCTTGATTATGTAGACAGATGCCTTTGATGCTCCAATAGTGATTCCTGTACTCAAAGCTCTTGCCTGATATTCCATGTCCAGTAAGCAAACTATTTGATTATAATGTTTCCATGGAGATTTCTTCTAGGGAGAGAATGCAGTGAATGGGAAGTGTTCAGTCCCAACTGCAGACAGATATTTCTTTGTTAATCAGCAATCTGGCATTCCAATTTTGATATGAATCTCACTAAAGGATTTGTTGAATGAGAGTGTGTCCAGGAGAGAGAAATCCACAAACCTTTCCTGGAGGTACCATTGAATATCTTTGCATAGGACAATAGAAAATAAAGGAAATTTCTCAGGCTTAAAACTTTTTGGAGTATTGCTATGTATTGGAAAAGGACTCGATGGTATTAGGCAGGAAGCTAATGGGGTTCTGGCTATTATATGTAGGATGGAGAGGGGCTGGAGTGGGTCGATCTGCCTTTGTAAGCTCTATCTCAGAGTGTTTCCTAAGTGTGGTCTTGATCTATTAAATCAGAATGTTGTTGTTATTATTTCAGTGCTGAGGATAGAACCCAGAACATCATACATACTGGGCAAGTATTCCAGCCCCTCTTATCTTTAATTCTCTTCCTCTTCCAAATCAGTAGAAGAAATAATGGGTAAGAGGATAGCATTATGTGTCTAAATCTAGTTCAGAACATTGAACTTCTTCTCGATTCTGTAGTTAAGATAAGCAGAGATCCATCCCAAAATGAATTTCCCATGAACTCACCTTCACCCCAGCACCAAATATACCTTTAGCATCTTAGTTCAGTTATTCATTAGTGACAAAATTATTTGGGGGAACAAGTATTGAGATGAAGGGGGACAAACTATAGATGTGAGGTTTAAAGAAGCGTTCAAACATTTTCATTTTCAAAAATGAGATTATTATGATATCAAACAATTGTTATTAATTATGTAGTATTTATTTGAACATCCTATATGGATATTTTTTGGTACAAAAGCTTACCTAGAAACATGTGAGTGGTGGAATTTATCTTTCTACTTTTTTAGCTGCCACCTTTGTCCTCACAGTCTGGGCTCCAGGGCTTTCAGGCCAGTCTCTGATGATTCAGCCTATCTGGATACCCCAAATTTAGCTTTCTCCCATAAAATTAGTCTGTTATTAGAGTCTGAATGCTTTTGCCCTCCCCTCTCCCAAATTGCCTTGTTGAAGTCCTATCCCTGAAGGTGGTGATATTAGGAGACAGGGCATTTGGGAGGTGATTAGGACCTGAGGGTAGATCCCTCATAAATGGGATTAGTGCCCTTATAAAAGAGGCCCCAGGAAATGTGTTTGTCCCTTACACCATGTGAGAACAGAATGAGAAAACAATGGTCTATAAACCAAGAACCAGGCTCCCACCATACACAGAACCTGGCCATGAAGACACCCTGATCTCACACTTTAGCAAATCAATTTCTATGGTTTATAAGCCACCCAGTCTGTGTCATTCTGAATAGCAGCCTGAGCTGACTCAAGCTTCTGTGTTGAATTTTATTCTTACTTACTCAACCAGTTATTTCTCTGTAAAGCAATTTGACTAATTAATCTATGAATAAGTGTTGGTATAGAATAATAGCTTCAAGTGTTATCACTAAGGACACTGTGAAGGCAAATGAAATGAATTTCTAATGGTAGGGTCTATGGCATTACAGAACGCAAGGAGGAGGAAAATATTTGGGCAGGTAGATCTTCCTAGGATATTAGTCCCAACAACATAAACAGAAGGGAAGGGAAACTGGGTATGAAGTGAGGGAGAATAAGAACAAATTGTAACATGCAAGGTCAAATTGCAACTCTCAGTTCCTTCAACCTTGATGGCATGGGTGACTTATGGGAGAAGCTGGCACTGTCTGCTATGGAGATGCAAACATGCCTGGTTCAGGGCTGAAGCTGGAGCTGAAGGAGGGGATCCAGCTGGAGCTGGAGGTTCTGTGGGCCTGGGTGCTATCCACACTAACAACATGAGTCAGCAGATAAGCAGAAATGCCTGTGAGCCATTGCAGTGCCTGGTACCCTGTTCTCATTTTCAGAATATAAAAATGGCAGTTCCTTCAGTTCTCTTGAGCTCTGCCTTAAACTCTCACCTATGCAGAGAAGGGGATTCTGGGAAATGTAGTCCCAGCTTAGCTAAGTGACTGAACCACAGGAGAAAGAGTAGAAAGAACTGTTATGACTTTTTTATCCATAAGATAAATTCTCTAACCCAGGGACCAAGCCTGAACCAGGGGGAAGGTGAGAAACTTTGCACTGTATATGAGATTAAAGTATTGATTTAGATTGAATTTATAATACTAAAATGGGGACTTATTCTTAAAGGTGACTGAGAATCAGAAGACCTTTCTTTGTCTAAGGTATTTTTAGTAGGCAAGGAAACTCTTTTTTTTTTTTTTTTTAATACCAGGAATTGAACCCAGGGCTGCTTAACCATTGAGCCACATCCCCAGCCCTTTTTATTTTCTATTTTGAGCCAGAACCTTGCTAAATTGCTGGGGGCCTCAATAAATTGCTGAGGCTGGCTTTGAACTTGCAATCATTCTGCCTCACCCTCCCAAGCTGCTGGGATTACAGGTATGAGCCACTGTGCCCAGCTAGAAAACTGGTTTGATGAAACAAGGTAGAAGGCAATAATGAAGGAAAATACAGTTACTTCCTATTTATCATCAGTCAAGTCCAACCTTTTTAATAAACCAATTCCACAGGCATCTAACTTGTACAGATTCAGTTATGTACATTGCTACATTTTTCTGAGATAGATAGTTGATCTATTTGTCTTTCTCATAATTTTACTTAAATTATATTTGGCAGCTATTCTTGATTAAATATTCTCCATCACTGTATATTTTATATTTACATATATAAATATATTACTATATAGGTTTTATACAAGGTAACTTGTACTATTCATTGCAGACAAGTTTAAGGGTTATCTTAAGGGTTAATTTAAAGGGTTATTTTCACTGTATGGAAGTTTTGCCTTATGTACTAATTACAGAAACTATTTAAAATGAAGATATAGCCCTCTCTACGCCAAAATTTAGAGGTTAGAGGGTAGGATGTAGAAAGCATAGGTTTTAAAAATCATTGGTGCATCTTATACATCTAGTTCATCTTATCCCTTCTGGAAGGCACATGTATATTCTTTCTTCTTTTGGGGGGAGTACTGGGGATTGAACTCAGGGGTACTTAACCACTGAGCCACATCCCCAACCCTATTCTGTATTTTATTTAGAGACAGGGTCTCACTGAATTGCTTAGCACCTCACCATTGCCGAGGCTGGCTTTGAACTTGGAATCCTTCTGCCTCAGCCTCCTGAGCCACTGGGAATATAGGCATGTGCCATTGCTCCTGGCAACACATGTGTTTTCATATTTTCACTTGTTAAATGAAAAACCTTAAACATGTTAAATTCATGAGTTTTATTGAGTAAGGGATGATGCATGAATTGGATTGCCCCCAGAACTAGAATAGGTCCAGAACAACTGTGCCCCACAACATAGACAGGTTATATTTATAGCCAGAAAATAGGAAATGACATATAAAAGATGGAAGTGAGATAGAGACAGCTCAATTGGTTATAGCTTATATCTGACTTATATGAACATGGATTAAAAAGTTGGGTTCTTCTGATTGACTGAGACTCAGCTACTTGTTATGAGAGTAGGTTATAGTCTATTTATACATGTCAGGTTATGGTTCACTATGTTCAGAGGAACCTTTAGACCAGACTTCAAATATGTACAGAGGCAGTTCTAGGTCTAAGTTATTTCAATTTAACACCCTCCCCAACTTTTGGTCAACCTTACAAAACAGAGGTTTTGAGCATTAATGTCTCTGTGTTATAATCGTAAATGGATTTATTTGGTTTCGTATTCCACATGGCAATAGCAGAATAGTGGATTTTGTAAGGTGGGAATAAGGGAACATAATAGTAGAAAAAAATATGATCAAGATCAGGTTGAATTTCAGATTACTTTTTTAAGACTTAGGAGACCTTTTTGGTAAGAGTTAAAGCAGAGGGGACTTTATTATTATGCTGACTCAGGTAGACTCGAATCTCCTGTTGTTACGGGGGTGGGGGTGGAACTGGTGTTTTGGGTTCTATCTGCTTCCTTAAAATTTGATTATGTGGCATGTAGCATGAGTGACTCTATTTTGGTTTGGTCTGCTCTGTTTGGGACTAGCGTGGAGCTCAGTCTACAACATTGGCCTCCCATAATTTTGATTACCACACGTAAATTTATAATATGTTAGAGATGAAGGTCTTTAGTCAGCTGTCATTTTAGAAGAAATATCTGTTCCCTAGAGAGGTACATGGTCCTGCACCATGGTCCCTTAGTGCAGGATTTAAACCCGGTGCTCCCATGTCAAAATCAACTTTTCCTTTCATCTGCCATGCTGCTCATGATCTTAGAGTGTCTCTAGCAGCTGTTGTGAGCCCAAGCCATCCAGGGACCAAGGATCCCCACAGCTTGGGCCATTGTCCTTTATTCATCCTGGGGCAGACAGGGATGCAGGACTGATCTCAGAAATCACAAGAGCTCTCCTGTATCAGATCTGGTTTCACCTTCCCTATAGGATTCCCTGAGGTCAATCAAATATTTTGTCCTCCTGTTTGTCCTCTTGTGTGCAGCCTGAGCTGCTTCCTTGGGCATATACACTGTTCACTGCCCTCCTGTGATTCAGGAGGGTCTAGGCTCATCTGATCTCAGCCTAGGGGCTGAGGGTCATGTGATGACCACAGTCAGGACTATGGCTGTGGGAAGATGGGCTTGGAGTCTCTAGTTCCAGCCACACATGGTATCTTTAAAATAGGGTTAGATGAGCATGCTGATCCAGAAGATTTGAGCTAACTCTTGGTGTCAGATTTCCCCAAACCTCCTCGGTCTCTGCTGAGATTCTGTTCTCAGCGCTCACCCCTGTAAAGGGTTGTAGTCCCTTAGGAGTTCTTTGCAAAAGAGAATGATCATGTTCATCCACCCCCTCCATGGCTCTACTGATTCCAGGGGAGATAGCACTTATAATGCTCCTTGGTCCCTTTGGGACATCAGATACTGAAGGCAATTCTTTCTCCATCAGAGATTTGATTTGATTTTGTAGTTTTTCCTCCTAGAGTTTCAAAGCAGGTAAAATGAATCCTTCCTGTGACATTTAAAAACCCTACCACTCAGTTATTTCTCTGTACCTCAATTGGGAGAGAGAAACAAGTGAAATCTCCTGATACCCCCAAATTTCTAAGCATCTTGGTTTTAAACAGCTACATAAAATCCAGGCTTCTATTTGATTTGTTTACACCTGCTGCTCAGTGCAGCTCCCTGGACCACAGTGGTTGCTGCTGCTGCTGCATTTCCCAGCCTAGAAGAATTCATTTGCATCCTCCACTTTCCCTTAAGACAACATAAAACCATAACAACACCCATACAAACAGCAGCAATGTCTTGAGTAGGGGATTTTTCTACTTCCAATCAGTATCTCATTTTCCTCCGTTCAGTTGGCATTGGCAGCTGACCACATTGAGGCCTCTCAAATAATCCATTAATTGTGGTGAGCTGCAGATCTCTCTCAGGAAACACGCTTCTGATTCAGGCCTTCTGCTCCTTCCGTGCAGCCCTGACACTGTGATGATGATGCGATTGGCATATAAATCTTCTCCCTCACAGTGGAGCAGAGAATAAAAGCAGAGCGTGTGCCAGACCCTCAGGTACTGTGGGATAAAAGGAGGCAGCCAAGGAACCAGAATGGATAGAGCCTGTGTTTCACCAGGGTATTTCCAAGGGTGTTTTCCCAGTGGAAAGGGGAATAAAAACAACCCTGGAGAAGCTGTTATTCTCAAATTACCTTCTTTGTGTGTTCTAGAGTGTCCTTGAGGGCTTGGGAGGAGGCCAGGGATGATGCTGAACCTATTTCAACAGATACATGTTTTTATGACATTTTCCAAAGGGTTGTTAGGGGAATTCAGAAAATGGGGGCTCAGCCTTTGATCACAACATCCTATCAACAAGTACTCAGACATTGATTTAATAAAATAGTTGGAAACAAAAATCTTTGCCTGCCTCCAGCTGGGCAAGTTCTAACAAAATGATGAGCAGAAAATATCAGTCTTCAAAGAGATTTGCCACCTTTTTTTCTGGGCCCAGGTCTCTCAGACCAAGGATACCCACCATGTGCCAAATTCCTGTAAGTATGGAGTAAGACAGACATATAAAGGAAAACTAAAGATATGTAGGAAGTTAAAAAAGAAATATATGACAAAGCCTGACTCTTTTCGAGTGGAATATTCTGCATATGTATTAAAATGTGCACATATAAATGTCATGCACCATATAACAAGGTTTTGGTCAATGACAGATTACATATACAAAGTCGTCTCATCAGATTGTAATTGAGCTGGAAATTCCTTACCACTGTACCTTTTCTATGTTTATACACGTTTAGATGCACACAAAGTTACTGGTGTGTTCCAGTTGCCCACAGTATTCACTACAAAAACATCCTGTAATGGTTTCTAGCCTGGGAGCCACAGCTTGTGCCATATAGGCTGTATCATGTAGGTTTGTGTAAGTACATTCTATGGTCACATAATGACAAAATCACCTAATTGGTGTATTTCTTGAGGCATTCCCATCATTAAGGGATGAACCATCACATTAGGTTGTTCTCATTCACCCAGCACTTTTATCCAAATGACTGGTTATTATTGACTGCCATTAGATGGTTTGGATTTTGTTTCTTTAGGCTAGTGGGTCTCACAATGTGGTCCCTGGGAGCTCATTAAAAATGCAGATTCTCAGGCCATGCCTCAGAGCTACTGCATCATGAAGTGCAAGGTGAGGCTTATCACTTTGTGTTTTTACAAACCCTTCAGGAGATTCTGATGCAGGTCAAGTTTGAGAACCACTGTTTTAGGAGGATCACTGCTCGCTGCTGCTAATATCTTCCTTCTCGATCTTCCAAAAGGAAAACAACATGGTCAAATGAAAACCAGGTGGGTCATTTCATCTAGGGAAAATGGTGCAGTTGTCACATGCATTCGCTTGCTAACATTCCCCTGGTCTCTTCTGGCACCTAGTTGTGAAAGTGGGTGGTATGAGGAAACAAAGAAGCTGCTGGTACCCTAACCTGAGTGCTTTTTAATAACTCTAATTTTGGTGAGCCTTTGTTCCATGAGCAATTCACCTTTTACTTGGCTTTGGGAAATTTCTTAATAAACAATAATTTGAGTTGCAAATAGGCATCATATTATATTTCTGGTACAGATAAAAGGGACATAGGGAATGGATTGTCTTATAAGATGTTATGCTTTATTGAGTTCAATGTCAAGTTAATGATCTATTTTCTTTGAAGTTAAGGTTATGGAAGATCTTGAATCAAAATGATTCAATGAGGCAGAAAGACAGAAAATTCCTTTTAGTGATTTACTTGGTAACTTTGAGTAATTCCCCTGTTGTCTGCCTCATCTACTTGCCCTACTTCCTTTAACAACAGAACTGTATAGACTGTGTTTGGTATTGACAGTGGCTCACAGATCTAACATTTCTTAAACATGACACATTCGGTGTAAAGAATTCCAACATATATTGGGCAGACAAGAGCTTTAATAATGTGAAAGGAGGATCTTGGGTGACATTCTGCCTGAGCAGCAAGAATTTCCCATTGTGCCCCTGGGTGAACTTGGAGCTTTGCCAACTCTCTGACTAATTGGATCCATTATTCTCTGTTGATAAGAGTTAGCCAATATACAACCCAGCCCAGGTAACTACAGTGAGTGAATCAATCAACATCTTTTGAGAACCAACTGGGTGTGGAAGATGTTGAGAGTTTAGGGTTCAGGGAGAAAAGAGATGTGTTGGATGTGTTTGCTTTCAAGGAACTTAAACTCTGAATAAATATACTAGTTTAAGAAGGCTCTAACAGATGTGGAGAAGCACTGGGGAATAATCTACCCTATTATGCTATTCCATGTATGAATATGCCACAATGAATTTTGCTTTTATATATTATTATAATGCACTAATTAATAATAATAGAAGGGTTATTAGTAGAGTAGAGCAAACAGGTAAGGGGAAAGGAGGAAGGAAAGGAAAAGGAAGGTCAAAGGGAATGAGGCTGATCAAATTATGTGCATGTACAAATATGGCAAAATGAATCCCACTATTATATATAATTATGATGCACCAATAAAAAGAAAGCCCTAACAGAGTGACCAAATGTAGACATGGTTAAAGTGTAAATCAGAAATATCACTCCTCTGTGCAAAACTCTCCTAGACTTCCTGTGTCCCACATTACAAATGACTCCATCCCTACTAGACCCTCCATGTCCCAGTTTCTTGTGATCCTTCTGTCTGTATCCTCCTCCTCAACCCTCATTTATATGCTGGGTGAGGACCACGCCATGCACAATCCTGACTCCCTGCTTTTGAACTTTTGTTACCTCTGCCTAGAAAGCTTTCTACTTCATTCTTGCCTGCCTTTTGTTTCTTTAAAACAAATCCTTAGCATTGGTCACTAGTTATTATTTGTGTCTCCCAGTGGAATGGGAAATCCACATCAGCAGTTCCTGGATTGTTTTATTTAGACAAGGAAAGACATAATGAATGCATTAGGGAAGGCCAACAGACAAAGGACAATTTCTAGCACCCCTCCTGTCACCTATTTCTTCATTGGAAAAGGGCAGCCTAGGATAGGAGTTGGAACCAATATTTAAATTTATTCTCTGCCAGTACAACCTTGCCTGAAACCATTACCTTTTGCTTCTTAAAAGTTTGTGATCAATGTTCTTAGGCAAGCAAATAAATGAACCCCAAATCATGACCCAATTTGCATGTGATGCTTTAAATTATATTTTAGGATCAAATAAATTCTAGGACATGTTCCCTGGCCCTCAAACACACACATTTCTTTTCACTTTATTTAATATAATTATCTCAGAGGTGCCTCTATTCATTCTATTAGTTCACTGAAGTCTTTGAGTACCTACTATGTGCTAGATACTTCTCTAGGTGCCAGGGATACAGAAATAAACAAGACAAGCATTCATGGAACTTAACATTCTGGTAGGAAAGACAGATAATTACCAGGACAAGGAGATACTATGTTAGGAGGTGATAAAATCCATGAGAAAAAGAAAATGGCTTGAGGCATGGGGAAGCGCTGCTATTTTCAAGAGAATGGATAGGGAAGGCCCGATTGATTAGGAGATTTGAGGCAAAGCCTTGGATAAGGTGAGTGAGTGAGCTATGTGGCTATCAGAAGAGATTTCTCTGTAGGGAGAATAGCATTTGCAAAGGCTTCTGAAGTGCAAGCATGCCTGGTGTGTGGCTGAGGCCGGGTAAGCTGAGGAGACTGTGATGGGAGATGATATTGGGATCTCATAGGATCTTAAAAGCTAGTGTGGGGACTTTGGCTGTTACTCTGAGTGAAAAGCCATTGGAACACAAGGTGAACATGAACTAATTTGTTTTTTTAAAATTTTATATATATATATATATATATATA
>NW_026000249.1:29517096-29558638 GCF_001458135.2 Marmota marmota marmota
AAAAAAAAAAAAAAAAAAAAAAAAAAAAAAAAAAAAAAAGCTTTGACTTGCTGCTCCTCAAACAACTGGGCCCCTAGTAAAGAACTTTGCAGATAGTAAGTGCACAGCACATATGAATGAGGTCCTGGGGTAAAGGTCAAACCCTCATCCAGGCATGCCATCACCCCTGTGGGCCAGATGTGTGCATCCTCCAATTGTGTGTTAAACTTGCTCTAGAATCTGGGCTTTCTGAGAATAGGCTTTTCCTGTTGCTGCCTCAGCTAGCCTGTAGTTTGCAGGTAATATATTTCAGTAACATTTAGAAAAATTTACTGCACAGCTTGTTCTACACACAAAAGCTAAATGTTAATGCAGTGTTTTACTAACTGTGCTAAAATCAGCTAGCCAGCTGGTGAATTACCCAGAGGCCCTTTACTGTTGAGACTCACATGGGGTTTTGTAGCCAGCCTGAATGTCATTTATGTAAAATCACAGTGGTGATGTCAGGTGGGTGCTCTTCAGCTTTATGTCCGGACTGGATAGATTAGATATTTACACAGGGTTTTTCCTTATCTCCTGACATTCTCCCCTTCTCTAATCCTAGCAGGTGGATATTCTTGCCACACGAACGGCCTGGGGCATGGTAGAGCCACAGTGGAGTGCCAGCAGGGACATGTTCCTGTTCAGTGGATGCACCATTAGCAGAAGGAACCACAGATGTAGAATGAGAGAGAGAGGCCCAGCCTTGCTACTCAGTCAGTCTGGCTCCTGGTTAGAAGGCAGAACAGTGCCAGGGTAGATATGGTCATGGCCACCAGCACCAGGGAATTATACTCCATCTGTTGGACTTGAACTGCGTCTCTGGGTCTAGGTTTTGGCCTCAAGGAGTTTTCCTGCTATGGTTTGCCCTGTGATTTTTAAAAAAATATGTCTTTAGTTGTAGATGGACACAATACATTTATGTATGGGTGGATGCATTAATTTTTTATGTGGTGCTAAGGATTGAACCAGTGCCTCACATGTGCTAGGCAAGTGTTCTACCACTGAGCCACAACCCCAGCCCCTGCCCTGTGATTCTTTTTTTTTTAATAGTTGTAGATGAACACAATACTTTTATTATTTATTCATTTATTTAGTGCTGAGGATTGAACCCAGTGCCTCACATGTGCCAGGCAAGCACTCCACCACTGAGCTACAATACCAGCCCTGCAACATAGTTTTTGTAGGATGTGCTCTGAGTATGATTTTTAGCACATGCTGATACTACAGTGAATGTCAATTCATCTATTCATTCACTTGCTCAATGCCTTAAGTATCCAGTATATAGATGCTGGGAATGCAGCTTGCAACTGAAAAAGCCCTATCCAATTCTCCCAGGAATACTCTGGCCAAGACAGGAGGAATTAAGAAGCTGTGCTTCTAGTGACTTCATTAGCAGTGGCTACATCAAAGGCAAACGGTTTGATTACTGTTGCCAGGTGGTGGCCTTTTTTTTTTTTTTTTTAAAGAAT
Organism: Marmota marmota marmota; assembly: GCF_001458135.2. NCBI lineage: Eukaryota > Metazoa > Chordata > Mammalia > Rodentia > Sciuridae > Marmota > Marmota marmota. The sequence continues at coordinate 29,518,587 of NW_026000249.1, forward strand.
GCAGGCTTACTCTTGCTTCCTTGAGGAACTGGGAAATCCTTATCTCTGGAAAGGTGAAATCTTATAGTTGATGCCAAAGTGGTTTTTGTTTCTTTTTGTTCTTTATCAAAATCCACATTCACAGTTTGATCTGCAATGACAAATCTTACTTATAATCTCAAATTATTCTCTCTCTCATGCTCTCTGAATTGGTTTGAAGTTTTCTCCATCTGGCTTGTGCTCTGTGTAGGCTTCCAGAACTCTCTAGAATGGGAATAAACACAAGGGAATTGTAGACAAGTATACTTCCTTCCTGAGATGCTGAGTGAGTATAAACTTAATATAGTATAAGAGAAGACACATAGCACATACTTCTCTGTGTATGGAAGTAACCTTAATTTCACACTTGTATTTTAAAAAATATATATAAATGCTTTGCACAAGGATACACAGAGGGATAAGATTCAAACTCAACTACTTCACTTCAAAGTCCACACTATTAACTACTCATCTATGATACCTCACTCCTTACCCATAGAATTACCCCATCACAGTAACTTTTTGCATTTTAAAGACTAGAGTTAAATTGGTCTCAGTTTCTTAAACCAAAGCCTTTATTTATGTGTATAAATTCTAGGTCTTAGAGGTATATTTGCTAAGCAAACCTGTTTCAAGGGAGGAATCTGGGAAAGAAGAGCAAGGTCTACATACTTGTAAGTTTATATATATTTTTATCATAATTGTTTTTAATATTGTATATCTTTAAATAGTATAATATGATGTAATGTGTGTATGGATGCACACAAATATATAATTGTGGGATAAAATATGATACATGCACATTGTGGAATGATTGAATCAAGGTAATCAACTTTACCTAATTATCATTTTTGTAGTAAGAACATTTACATTCTACTCTTTTAGCTATTTTGAAATATATTATTAACTGTAGTCATTATGATGTGCAACAGGTCAATAAAACTTATTCCTCCTGTCTAACTAAACACTGTACCCTTTGAACAACATCTCCCCTTTGTTTAATCCACTTCCCCCTCTGACCCTGGTAACCACCATTCTACTTTCTGCGTCTATAAGGTTGACTTCCTTAGATTTAACATATAAGTGAGTTCATGCAGAATCTCACTGCATGCCTTTCTGTGACAGGGTTATTTTGCTTAGCATGATGTCCTCCAGGCTCATCTGTGTTGTTTTTAAATGATACCATTTCCTTCTTCTATAGGGCTGTGTAGTATTCCTTTGTGTATATATACTACATTTTCTTTATCCATTTATTTGTTGAATGATAATATAGGTTGTTTCTATAATTGGCTATTATGAATAATGCTGCAATGAACATGGGTGTATATGCATCTTTCCAACATTCTTATTTCATTTGCATTTGGATTTATACTTAGGAGTGGAATTGCTGAATCATATGATAATTCAATTTTCAGTTTTTTGAGGAATTTCCATACTGTTTTCCACAATGGCTATACTAATTTACATTGCCACCAATAGTGTACTAGGTTTCCCTTTCCTCTACATCCTCACCAATGCTTACTATCTTAAAAAATAGCCATTTTAACAGGCATGAACTTATAGCTCATTGTGATTTTAATTTGCCTTTCTCTGATTAGTAATGTTGAACATTATTTTCCATATATCTTTTGGCTATTAGCTTGTCTTCAGAGTAAAATGTTTGGTGATTTTATTCTGTTTCTACCTGCCCAAAAGGGAACAATTTAAACAATGTATTTCTTTTTGATAGTCATTTCATCATAATGAAAATCTTAGCATGACAGTTCAGCACTGGGAAACTTCTATAGTTTACCCATTATTTGTTCTCCTTCTCTTTTTCTAAATCACGTTTCTCCCTCTTTGATTTGGAAGTTTGGTTTCTTTGAGAAACAATGTTGAAAGTAAAACCAGCCTGGTATGAGGTGTGGAAGAGAAGCACAAAGAGAGCTAAGATAGAAATGGAAAGGCCTATTCTCTCTTTAGGGGTCAGACAGAGTGTTATGAGAGGTCATATCTAAATTCATGTTATTGGAGTATGGGGAAGTTTTATCATGGGATTTAATATCATGCCTGCTATAGTATTTGTCAAACAGCTCTGCGCGCACACATGTGTGTTGGAGAGGGAGGGAGAGGGAGAGAACTTTAATTCTAACATTGGTGAAGTGGTCAGCTAATCCATAATTAGCAAATATACAGAAAATAGAGCTGAGAATGAGAGGAAAAAGCCCAAAATATCTAGGTGGAAATTGAATGCTTTTTGTACACTCAATTTTATCTATTTCTGATAGTCTAACTACAGGCTTCTTCAATGATATTAACTACCGAACACCCCAGGATTACTCAGGAGAATCAATCCCCATCTTTAAATAAACTAATTCCATTAAGAGGTATATTCTCAGAGTTACCTAGGTGAGAAACATCCCAATCACAACTGTTTTCATATCACAGAATTCAATTAAGATCTCAAAGTTGAAATCTGTCCTTTTTTAGGTGTTATTCTTCTCATCGGGAGTTCCATGGATATCTTGCCATTATCTCTTTTGCCTGCCCCTGAGACTACTTCTCTCCTGATATCTTAGTCAACTTTGTATTACTATAGGGAAATACCCGAGGCAACTAACTTATAAAGAGAAAACGTTCATTTAGCCCACACTTTTGGAGATTCAAAGGTGTAATACCTATATCTGCTTTGTTCTAGTGAGGACAGTGAATGGTCGCACACACATGGTGAGAATGTGTGTGGGAGCAAAAGGTGCATATCTCAAACTGGGGGGAAGTGATGAGTGACAGTGAATGACAATGAATTACAATGATTTGGGCCCACAATCCCCACCCTCCATGATCTAAGAACCTCCTGCTATAGCCCTCCTCTAAAGGCTCCACTACATCCCAATAGTATCACCTTACAGATCAAGCTTTCAATTACAGTGGACTCTTGTGGAACACTCAAATAATATCCAAACTATAGCACATGGGGGAGTCTAATGCACAACTCAGTATATATTTTCCATGTACCAGTCAGCATATATTGCAGCATATATTCAGCATATACCTTCCAAATCTGATGAAAATCTACCTAGTCATTTCCATATGATATGACAGTAGACAGAAACTTGACTTTACTCATTTAGATAAGAAGAAACTTGATTTTTTTTTTAACCAATGCTTTGACTGTTTAGAAATTCCCAATAGCTACTTATAACTAAAACCAAGAACGAGGAGGACCTGTGGAGTGCAGCATTCCTCAGCATTCAGAACAACATTACAATCTTTCAATACAGCCTTAACAATCAATTTAGAGTATAGTTTCAGAGCTCATGAGTTACGTAATAGTTTCTTTGAATACTTGAGCATCAAAATTTGGAGTGTCTTCAATTTATGTCCTGTGGCCAAAAATGTATCCTTTGTGTCCTGGCTGTGGGATGCAGAAATGAGGAGAGCTAGATACTGCTTCATTCTTAAACATTTTTGAATAAAAATCGGGTGGTTATATTATGTGGACAACTAGATTTTAAATAAGGGTGTGGCAGGAAAATCCACTGAGGTTTAAAATCGTGCTTTGTTCTGGCTTTATTTTGGCTTCTTGGATTCTAAGGATTGCTAGTCAGATCATTTCCCCTGTATTAGGAGAGATTTATGACATGGGGCCAAGTACCCCATTGTGTTCTACTTCCTTTTAGGCTCTTGTTTTCTAAAGCCACAGCATGGAGTGTCAGGGGTTGGTGTGAGATTTGTATTTTCTACACTGTTTATGAAAAATTTCAAACATATGGCAACACTGAAAGAGTTTTACAGTGAATTCCCATTGCTCACCATCCAGATTTTGCCATTATTATTCTATTATATTTGCTTTATCACATTCAGCCATCCATTCAGAGAGCTATATTTTTGGAAACAGATGTTTCCAAGAGCAAAAATAAAAGAAGAAAACATCTCCAAGATTTGAAAATTGGTGGTGTTGGGGGGCTTCAGTGGTAATGAAGGCTCACGATTCTGGCTTTCACTGTACCTGAGAGATGGAAAAGCCTGAGAGGGAAATGGCTTGGAGGCATGAAAGGGAAGTAAGTCCCCAGATATCAGGATGTATAAGTGACATACAGGCATAGCAGATCTGCATTCCAAGGACCATGATGGCTTTGACATTGGCGATAGTGAACATGGATTCAAGACTAGCATGCTTTTCCTGACCTTATAGCATGTGTCATATCCTGGGGTAGTTTCAACAAAATGGAGGAGTCAGGGAGAGGGAAATCCTGATGACTGAGGGTTTTTTTTTCTGTTCAGTGTATATGGGACCTCAGTGTTAGATACATTTTTTTTGAAAATAACATACTTTTATATGCACCTCTGGATTTTTGGAACCCAGTTCACCACTGTTATAAGTCTCCTATACTGAAACTTCACCTAGAAATGTTTTGGAGCAATAATATAATATGGGAGGGGGGTGGGAGATTCTTGAAGCTGTTCTCTCCACCTTTTATCAACAGTGGTTTCAATGTCTTAAGAATTGAAGGAAGGGTCTTTGCAAGCCTCGCCTGCTTCTGCTTGCTTAATTCAGATTTCAGTCACTTAAATTCAGCCTCTAGTTTAATGTTACCTTTTAACCAGGGCAATTATTATTTTTTCATTATCTACCTGCAACCTCCTGCTTAAGGGGAATAGGAGGTGTAATTCAAAGAGTAGCCGTGGGTGGGGAGCATCAAAGAAAGAACCAATAATGAGCAGCGATTAGTTTCCAGATTTTCACTGGATAAAAGATGTCAAATTAAATGTTTCTTCACAAAGAGTAGAAAATTATATCAATTTTCATTCTTTGGTCCCAATCTCCTGTTTAGGAAGCAATTCTTTTCAAAGAAGCTGTCCCTTTAGAATAAAGCATTTGTAGGCAATGTTTTGTCCTAACCCCAAAATACATGTTCGACTGCAAGATGTGATATGGAAGTTGTATGGATTAATGGATCTTTTCACATCCAGGGGCATTATTTGAATCATATTGTTACAAAGCCAGAGGAGATAAAGCCTTGGGTGGCTCAACTAAGCATCTGTGGTATATGTTCTATAATAAATCACACACTGAGGGGCCTGATGCTTTAGCTGGAAGTCCTGGATTTCAATCTGTGCCTGCTTCTTGTTCCTTTTCCAGGATCTGTTTTTCCATGAAGGGAGAATGCCAGTTTAAGGAGCGGCTCTACCATTGGCCTATGTGGGGTTGCTCTGTGATGTGTGAGCAGGTTTTTGAGCTGAATTTTAGAAGATAAGGAAGGGTCAGGCAAGGAGCTGCAGAGATATTAAGATTAAATTCTGTCTCACCAGTGACAGAGAAGCAGTGCTGAGGCTGGAAAAAGCTGACTGATATTTTAGATGAGATTGTGCACATCTGGAAGGCAGGCTATAGGCACAGGGGCAGGCCTCCCAACCATGAAGCACCTCTGTACTCAGGACCTTGAGTTTTAGGATATAGCTATATCAAGAATTATAAACCACCTGGCAAACACAGAAGCAGGTTAAGTTAGAGGGAGATTGGCAAAGTTTTAGTATTATAAATAGCACTAGGGGAACTTGATCTAGAAAGTTCCGCCTTTAAGTTGCCTTCTTCTCTGGCTTATGCCTTTGTGAGTACAAAAAGTTGGTAAAGTGCCTGGCCCATCACAGACCCTCAATAAATGTTTGAATGAATGAATGAACAGACCAATACCCAAATGAAGCCAAGATATCTAAGACCTCTCTCTAGTTAGAGACATCATATTTTCTTCCTTGTTTTGCGTGGCTGGGTTTCTTTAAAGAATGTCTAGAGAATTGTGTTTTTTTTTTCCAGACCATTTTTCTTTGAGCCGGTTGAGCAAAATCAGGTTAACCAACCACATATGTTCTGGTGAGTCAAGTGGAATGTGGCAATGCTTTGGGTGCAAGAAATATCACCAACTCACTAGGAACTCTGGACAGAGGGCAGTATGAGTTTAAATAGTCAGAGACCCTTGACACATGAGTGATTCATTTAGTGTTACCCAGATGGTCAAGGTGTAGAATGGCCAATTTGAGACTCAGCCTAAAAAATGGTAGACAGGTGGAGATGGAAGGTTAGAGTAGGATGGAATAGAAGACAATGGCATCTTAAAATATTTTTGACTGACAGGAATGATTATTCATTAAAAATAAATGTGTGAGCTGTGTTGGGTACAGATTCCTAGAGGGGCCCAAGGAAGAGTCTGTTTTGTCTGTCACATGATCCATTATGCTTACTAAGAGCTGCCATGATAGCTACCCACCATTGGGCAATGAGATCCTGCATACAGAGAAGAATATGAGGTATGGCAGCCTTCAAGGAGACAAAAAATGGGTTTCATTTTACCAACCTTGAAGTGCAATTAAGTTGCCTGCAGTAGAGGAAGATAACATGGAGGGAGGTGGCATGAGCTCTCTTAAAAATAATTAGATCAGTAACTTCTCTCAAGAGTTTAGTGGTCAGCCTCCAACCTTATATATATGCTTGTAAACAAGCATATGCAGGTTTGCTACAGCAAATATCCCTGGCACTTATCAATTCTGTTCATGCTGGTCTCACTTCTAACTACCAGCAAATGTGACTCTTTATTTGATGGTTTTCTCCACTCATTGCAAGATACTTTATCTGCATGTAAGATAAACTGGCAATGTCAGGGACTTAACACACCCCAGGAACAGCCCTTGACCAACGACTGATGAGTATTGGTATATAATAAATCACCTCTTGGTTGGGATAATTCTAAAATAAAGTCTGTGGGGACTGAGGCTGTAGCTTTGTGGTAAAGTGCTTGCCTTGCATGTGTGAGGCACTGGGTTCAATCCTCAGCACCACATAAAAATACATACAGATACTGTGTGTTCATCTACAACTAAATAAATATTTTTTTTAAAATAAAATGTAGTCTGTGGTATCCCCAGGGATGAAGCACCAATTGCTCATAGTGGTAACCTACTTGAAAGCAAAAACACATTTTCTATTGGTTTCCTTCACTTTCCTGTCTCATCTCTTCCCTTCTGTGTTGGTGTTTCTCAGAATCACCTCCCAAATAAACTACTTGGATTTGAATTCTTGACTCAGAGCTTGCACACTAAAAAGTATAGGTAGTACTCTATATCCATGGGTTCCACATCTGTGAATTCAATCAGCTGTGGACCAAAAAATATTATAAGGAAAAATTGCATCTGTACTGAACTAGTATAGATTTTTTTCTTGTCATTATTCCATAAACATTAGAGTAAAACAACTATTTACATAGTAATTTACTTTGAATTAGGTATTATAAGTAATGTAGAGATGATTTAAAGTATACAGGAGAATGTGCATAGGTTATATGCAAATACTATTTTATATAAATCACTTAAGAATTCATAAATTTTGGCATCTGTATATGTGCTTGGAACTAGTTTTTTATAAATGCCAAGGGATGATGAGAAATCTGTGTGTGTGTGTGTGTTCACTTATTTGAAAAAAGTAGGTATTGAAGATCTCATGTTAGTACATATAGATTTATCTAATTATTTTTAGTAACTTGCAGTATGAATATACCCTGGGTATCCATAGCATTTCACTGTATTGATATATCTTATTTTATTAATCATTTCTTTATTGATGAAAATTTAGTTTAAACCATCAAATAAAGAGTCACATTTGCTGGTAGTTAGAAGTGAGACCAGCATGAACAGAATTGATAAGTGCCAGGGACATTTGCTGTAGCAAATCTGCATATGCTTGTTTACAAGCATATATATAAGGTTGGAGGCTGACCACTATTCAGTTTTATTTCCCTCTCACAATGAAATCCTGATTTCATTGAAGGATTTCAATGAAGAAATGAAATCCTATTAAGATTGATTGCACTGTGCCTGTTACAATGCTGATTTTTACAAAACAAAACAAAAAACTGTTAAATCCTTCTGAAACACATGGTGATAAACTTTAGGACAAGTGCTTGAGGATGGAGAATGGTTATAATGATAATAGAATCACTTGCTGGGAGTGACAGTGGTGTCTGCACAACTTATTCCCCTACGTCCCATGGAGGGAATCCTTTGTTCATTAGGTTCCTATAGGTCCCAAACTGAGGTTCTGAAGGGAAGAGAAAGGTCATCTGAAATTACTTTGTGAATCTAAAGATGGCAAAAGGAGTGGGATATAGATTAGGAAACCTACAATTAGGAAAGCCACCTCATGTTTTGGCAGGACCAGGAAGTTATGTGGGTTTCCTTGTCTATTCCTTGAAATTCTTCATTTTAAAAAATATGTGATTTTAGGAGCACTACATTTGGAACCAGGTTTTAATTCTGGCTCACCTAGTTAATTGAAGGGCCTTTAAGTGTTCATGTGAAGCTGTCTCCCCAATTTACATATATGGAAACTGAGGTGCAGAGCAATTATGAGATTACCCAAGATTACATAGTGAGATGATAGATTATATATGGTGTTGGAAATATTGATAATCAGGAATATTCTTAAATTGTATTGATTTGAAAAGACTATTGATCATCAACAAGAAGATGGTTCCAGATGTACGCTCTGATAAATGATGAATTCGAGTCATTGTCCTTGGAGACTTAGAAGAAAGACAGTATAGTGAAATGTTCTGTGTGTTTTAGAGGCAATGAAAGGGGTGGGGGTTAGATCAGATGAATTCATCAACAGATATTTCTTGAAAACATGTTATAGGTGAAGGATGCAAAGGAGATCATATATGCTCTCTGCCCTTCTGAAGATTATGGTCTAATTGGTAGTGCAAATCCTTGTCACCAAAGTGACTGCTTAGAAGGTTGTAAGCAGGGCCAACCTATCGTTTAGGAACAATAGAAAGAGTTATTTGGCCCCCCTATACTTTTAGGGCCCCATGATATGTTTTAATTTCTTTTAAATTCAGAAGAAAACATGAACTTTTAGATCAAGGAATAAGTTGGAATAAGTGGCATTCTTACATTTATAGCAACCATCATAAAATATAACTTAAAATACTTTTCTGTAGGGGAATGGACCCACAAAGACAAAACTGTCTGAGTCATAGATGTCCAAATGTGGCTCTGGTCCTAAGTGCTGAATCCCAAGCAATAATAACTGTATTAGTTTGCTGGGACCTACCATAACAAATGACCACAAAATGGGTGAATAGGGAAAATACATTGTCTAAGATCAAGGTGTCAGGGTTGCTTCCTTCTGAGTAAAATTAGGGAATAATCTTTTCCATGTCTCTCTCCTTGGCTTGTAGATGGCTATCTTCTCCCTGTTTTTTTTTTTTTTTACTTCATCTTTGCTTTATGTCTGTCTCTCTTTCTTCACATAATATAATTTTTATAAGGCCATTAGTCATATTGAATTGGGACCTACCTTACTGACCTCATCTTAACTCATTACATCTGCAACTACGCTGTTTCCAAAAAAGGTCTCATTCTGAGGGTGTCAACATATGAATTGGAGTGGGAACAAGTGGTTTTGGGAGGGACACAATTCAACCCACAACAAGTAGTGACAGTAATTACCCAGGAGAATCAGAGCCAAAGAGAGGTAGAGAGCTTGGCCCCTGAAGGACAGAAGAAGGTACTACAGCTTGCATCTTCAATGTCCCACAAAGGACCGTGTTTTAAATGCTGGTCCCTAGCCCATGGTGATATTAGGAGGTGGTAGAACATTTAAGAGGTGGGGATTAGTTGTATGAAGTTAGGTCATTGGGGATATGCCCTCGAAAGGAATATTGGAACCCTGGCCCCTTCTTTCTTTCTTTGCTTTCTGGCCATCATGAAGTGAGCAGCTTTCTCTGCCAGACACTATCCCTCTGATGTACCATTGCTGCCACAAAACAACAGGTCCAAGCCACCATGAACAAAAACCTCTGAAATCATAAGCCAAAACAAAACTTTCCTCCTCATAAGTTGATTCTCTTGGGTAATTTATTATAGTGACAGAAAGCTGACTAACACAGAGGGAGAGTTGAAGAAGATATGAGGAAAGGAAGACAGAGATGTCAAAGGTGCATAAAGATGCTGGAGAAATTGCATGAACAGAGAGTCTCTGGTGTCAATGTACAGTACAAGCTTGGGAGACTCAAAGGAGAGGACAGTTTGCCAGGTGTTAGGTAACTAGGTAGATTGGAAAGGAAGCCATGGGTTTTGTCCTACATCATCCTTGAGATCATGCTAACTGGGACCACTGGACAATGCCATGATTTCTGATAGTTTCCTCTAGTTTAATTATTGCTACCCTTTTGCTGTGGTTTAGATATAACTTGGATATGAATTCATGTATTGAAATCTACATTGTGAGAGTATAGGGGGTGGGAAGTTAATCTGACTGTGGTATTTAGAGGTGGGGCCTTTGGGAGATGATTAGGAGAGTTCATCAGGGCAGAGAACTTGTGATTGAATCCTGGTATCTTTCTTTATAAGAAGAAAGAGTCATACACAAATATTTCTCCTGTCTCTTGCTAAGTGCTGCCTTTGGACTCTTTCAGCAGGAAGTTCCTTGAATTGGGGCCAGTAATGTGAGCCCCAATAAACCTCTTTTCTTTATAAAGTTACCAGTCTCAGGTATTTAATTATAGTAATGAATAATGAACTAATATACTTTCCCTTTTCTGTCTGTCCAAACTAGCTCAGGGAAGCTTAAGAATCCAAAGACTCACTCTTGTTTTAAAAGGTGTTGCTCAGTGATACAAAATTTTGTATCCCCATACATCATTTTTGGATAACGCTTCAGTGAGATTTCTTTTTGTATATTTCCATCTACTCATTGCATTTTTTCTAAAAAGACATAAACTTATTAGAAGTTGGACTGGGATTGTGGCTCAGTGATAGAGTGCTTGCTTAATAAGTGTGAGGCGCTGGGTTTGATCCTCAGCACCACATAAAAATAAAAAAAATCAAATAAATGTATTGTGTTAAAAGAAACTTATTAGAAGCAATTGAGGCCCTGAAGTGTTGAAAGGATAGTTAGCCTATTATAGATAATGTTAAAATTATAATTAATCCATGTGTGTTAGTACTTAATTGGTACATATTTTATATATTAAGGGTATGGTAAAGGAATAAAACCCTTAGTCTGTCTCAGCTTTTATGCCATATTGAGTTCCTTTGGAAAAACATCTGGGACTAATGTGGATGCTAAAACTGTTACCTCACACACAGCAGAGTTTCATTTGCTCTTTCATGATAAAAATTTTCCCCTTACAGTTGCCCAGATCCACATGTATATTATTCAGGATCTGATGAAGCATGGGTACCATTTGTGGCCACATCCTCTGAAAACCACTCTAAGTGGGTTTCCAGGGCCTTTAAAAATAGTCTGGGTTCTGGTAAAGCTTCCAAGCATAGAAGGAAAAGAATGTACCAACTTAGCCCTTTGAAAATAATTTTAATTTTAGTCTTCTCATTCTACTATTACTCCTTTACATATCTTCTCTGTATATCAGTAGAGATAATAGTCTGAATTTCCTATTTGTTTTTTAAATGGATTCAAGCTGACCCTCAGAGTTAAATTATTCAACTACAAAAGTTCTGTCTTCTCTATAGTTCTGATTTTCTAAAAGTGTTTAGTTCTGTTTTTTGTACTTAGCAAACCAGTTTGTGGTGCTGATTGAACCTCCCCACACCATGACTGGACCATTCTTTAATCACCCCTGAACAGTAGTGTGCTTTCCATCCAGTGGTAACATTAGAGCAAGTTACTTCTAAATTGCTGTACAGCTTGTTGCCATGGCAATGGCGCTTTCCTGGTCAGCTGGAGTGGAAGTTCTTCAGTATTGCCAGCAGTGATTCTCATGCTTGACATGCCACAGGAAAAATTATCTAGGTGCTTGCTAGAAATGCTCACTCCTAGGCCTCATCCTTAAGTTTTCTGATTCAGGAAGTTTGAGGGTGAACCCTCATTTATTACCATCTTTCTAGGTAATGAGCATTCAGGTGGCCCAGAACACCATCATCACCAGGAAAACTGGACAACACCTAGATAGGGCTGAAACTATGTCTCTAGAGAGTACTGATCTTTGTCCCCATTGTTTTGGTGTCCAGGACTGCCCCTATAAGTTCCTGAGGAATGTGCATGATGCCTTTTTATAAGGATCTTTATAAATAAGCATCTGTCACACATATGCTTTTTGTTTACTTTCTGGTCTTTCAGGATAAGATTCCCTAGCTCAAAAAACAAGGTCATCTGTTAGTAATTCCCTGCTTCAATTGGCAAATGACCTACCAAGGACATGCAATTGAAATTAGCACATGCATCCTTAGAGGTTTACAATTTCCTTCTGCCTAGTACTTCTGCAGATAGCTCATCATGATGTGTCTATGGGGAGGGGAAGGGAGGGAAGGGAAATGGAGTCAGTATGAAACCTCTTGGAAAAGACTTCATCTTCATGACAAAGCAACTCCTGGGGGCTGGACTAGAAGAATGTTCATGGATTTGAGAGTTCTCTTGATCCATTCTGAATATTATATTTTTCAAGGGATGAGGGTCAAGCATATTGGTTTATGAGATTGGAAATAATAAATTATTTGTTGAAAACAGTCTTGTGTCTCATGATGATGCTTTGATCAACAGTGGACTCCTTATATACAATGGTGGTCCTATAAGACTATATCACTTGGTGATGTCTTAGCCATCTTAGTTTGTCTTGAGTGATGTTTCCATAATGATGAAAACACCTGAGGATACATTTCTTAGAATGTATCCCTGTTGTTAAGGGACACATGATTGTAGTGATCAGGATCCTCATAATGTGTACCATCTGCTGTCCTACCTGTATGCTTTCATCTTTTTTGGGTTACTTTGTAAATTGTCAGAGAAGGTGAAACTTTTATTTTTGTGATTAGCTAATTGTAAAGGGGGTAAAGTAGGGTGGGCGAACACTGACTTAGAGGCATAGGTAAAGCTCAGCCACTCCCATTGTGGAACCGTAATTTAGTTACCTTGGATGGAGGAATGTCTATTTATCGATTAATTTGTCAACCTCTCATCTTCTCAAAGATGTCCAAGATGACTTTTTTTTCCTGTTTAACAATTGCTGATAAATTTACCATATTTATTCAATGGACATATATTGAAAATGCAAACCATGTCTTAGGTTTTGTTGTTTTTGCTATCTGAAATTGAGATTTTGAAATCATACTTTCCTTTTCTGTTCAAACTTCACACCCCACCCCAATGATCAAATAAGAACTCACAGGGTGTGTAGCAAGTATACCTATCTGGAACCTAAGATCCATACCCAGATGAATACTTTTTCAGTTCCTGGGATACAGGATAGAGTGGAGAGAGGCTTATTAATTCTTTTTTCCATCATATGAAGGAGAATTATCCATCAAAGCCTCCAAAAACTCTTGTTAAAGTGCTCTCAATCTAAATTTCTTTTCCAGACTGAATAAATTCATTTGCCTTTGATCTCTCCCTTTTGGTCTGAGTTTTCAACTTTTCCAACCCTTATCATTTTTCAAACAAGTAAAGTTTGCTATCAACTATAATCTGGGGCACATTTTTGCATGGAAAACACATTGTTACTTGGAAATGACTTCAACAGCCACAAAATACAAGCAGATAGCAGTGTAGCGAATAAATGGTGCCAGTGTGGACTTTGGAGCCAGACAGATTTAGGTTCAACACTCATCTTGGCCAATGAGTAATTATTGGAAACAGGGCATGTTTCTTAATACCTGAGCCTTAGTTTCTTCTTCTATGAGAGAATGTATTAATAGCTCTGAGAGGATCATTGTGATGATTAACTGAGCCGCTCAATATAAAGTACCTGTTTTATAAATGCCAGTTTCCTTTCTTGACTTTCCTGTTACTCAAAATACGAATATATAAAGAAGGAAATGCATTAAGGGGAGGCTGTATGTCAAGAGGAGAAGATGAGGGAGTTTGGGGCTTAAATAACCTTGATCTTTGATTATTTATGAGTTATCTCTTGCTTCTGAGATTTCAAACTAGGCTTCTAAAATGTATTGGCTATTATAACTAGAGGCAAAGGCCAACTCTTGAATATTTTCTTTATCATTCTCCCTACCTATTACCTAGCTCTCCTTCTCTGAAGTAAAATATTGTAGAAATAAGGCAGTTGGCCTTATGCATTCCTTAAAGCTATAATGGATGGCTACACAGCGAATCTTTTTTTTTAGAAATGTGTCTACAAGTTGCCTGAAGGCTTTTTAGAAAAAAAAATATACTTTATGGTCCACTTCAGACCTAGTAAATCTCCTACTCTGGGCTTGGGGAGTTGGCACTGGGATGGTCCACTGGTGATCCCAGTAACACTTATTGCTTTAGGGCGGTGTTCATAAATTTGAGTGTGTTTCAGAATCACCTGGAAAGCTTAGCATCATTCTTCCATTCTCTCAGGCTCTGATACTATAGGTTATGGGTACAGCTTGAGAGTTTGCATTTCTAACAAGATGAGGCCTATGCCATATATCTGGAGAACACCCTTTGAGGACCACAGATTTCAGGCTTCCTATTTATATTAATGAAAAAGTAGCTCAATTCTACCAAATCCCAAACCATGTACAGTAGCCCTCCCTTGTCCATGGAGGAAGTGGTGAAAAATATTCCCTGGATGCCTGAAACCATAGATATAGTACCAAACCCCAAAAGTGTTAGCCAGTTTTCCCTTGCTGTACCAAATACATGAGACAAATTATGAGGAGGAAAAGTTTATTTTAGCTCATGGTTTCAGTTTTTTTTCTATACTGGGGAATTGAACCCAGGGCCTTGTGTATGCTAGGCAAGTGCTCTACCAGCTATAACCCTAGCTTTGTTTCAGAGGTTCATGGTCACTTGGTCCTGTCACTTTGGGCCTGTGGCAGTACAGTATATCATGACAATAGTATATGGTGAAGGAGGTCTGATTACCTCCTGGAGGCCAGAAAGCAGAGAAACAGAAGAGGAGGGGCCAGGGTCCCAATGTCAGCTTCAAAGTCATGGTATCAATAGCCCTTCTCCCAAGAGGTCCCACCTCCTAAAGATTCTACTACCTTCCAATGGCACCACAGGTTGAGGACCAAGCCTTCAACAAAATGGACTTTTGGGGGACATTTTAAGATCCAAACTATTGCACTAAATATACTGCATTTTTCTCTATACATGCATAACTATAATGAATGGCTTTAATTTATAAATTAAGCACAGTGCTGGACACAGTGGTACATGACTGTAGTCTAGTTACTTGTGAAGCTGAGCCAGGAGAATCATTTGAGCCCAGGAGTTCAAGGTCAGCCTGAACAACATAGTGAGATCCTGTTTGAGAGAGAGAGAGAGAAATTAAGCCCAGTAACATATCAACAATCACTAATAATTAAATAGAACAATGGTAACAATGTGTCATAATGAAGTCATTTAAAACACATTATTTCTGAAATTTTCAATTTAATATTTTCAGACTGATCATGGGTAAATGAAACTGGAAAACAAAACCGTGGACAAGTGGGGGACTATCTACTATACCATATTTTCTGACCTAAAAGGATAAAGTCTAGGGAAGAAATACAAATAAATTAAAAGATAAACCTTTTAAGGAAAATGAAAAATTACCACAATTACCAAAAGCCTGTGGATGGTAAGATCAAGAGGTAAAAAAATCACTGCCTTTAATAACATGGATTTTTGTTGTTGTTGTTGTTCGTTATTTCATGAGACCAACTCCACTGGTTTGCAGAAAATATGGGCTTTCTACCTTTCTAGTGAAGTGTGGGCTATGAACCCTAGGGCAGCCACCTCTCAGGTTCTCTGTTTCTGACCTTCTGACTGGCTCTGGAGATACTGGGCACAGAGTCAGAGATAAAACCACAGGCCTGCATGCCCTCTTATGGAGGTGATGTAACATGAGATGTACCCTCTGACCTGTGTATGAGTGATTTTTATAGACTTAGTATGTTTGGATCAGTTTTAGATTCAGAGCAAAATATAGATGAAGGCTCATATTTCCCATATATCCCCTGTCTGCTACTTTGTATAGACTTTCTCATTGTCAACATCCCCTACTGGAATGGTACATTTGCTATAATGATGATCCTGCATTGACATATAATCACCAGGTGTCCATTGTCTACATTAGGATACCCTCTAGGTGTTGCCCACTGTATGGGTTTGGAAAAATGTACTAAAACGTGTATCTACCATTATGATATCATATTATATTATATAATATCATAGAAGAGTTTCACTGCCCTGAAAATCCTCTGTGCTCTGCCTATTCACCTCTCCATGGGAGTTTTTAAGAATAAAAATTAAAAAGAGGCTCAGAGCACAGCAAACACAAACCACAGATTTTCTGTTCTGCTTCCAGAAAAGCATATAGGAAGCACTATTTTAAATTATGAGATGTAAAAGAGTGAAACAGTGAATCTTTTTTTTTTCTTTTTTGGTGTTTTACTCCTACCTCTGTGAAAGTCTGCAACCTGAGCCTTTTGGCATCAGTCAAATGGACATGTGATGCTCAGGGTTGCAGTGTCTGCCAAAGGTTAAGCTTCTTTGTATAAAATATCATCTTACTCCTTAGGAAAGATCTTCAAACAATTCATCAATATATGGATTTTTAATGGAGCTTGTAAGATAAAGCCATAATTTTCCCATTGATGAAAAGTGAGAGGATAATGTTTTCAGAACACATTTAAGCAAGTGAATGGAATTTTGAACATGTAAATAGAAGTATAAGAAGAATCTGGGGGCTGGTATTCTAGCTCACTGTATGTGTGTGTGTATGTATGTGTGTATGTGTGTGTGTGCGCACACGTGTGTATTTCATATATTTTTAAATATGTATTCAAATATATATATACATTTCAAACTCTGCTAGTCATACACATATACATACACATGCACACACATATTTATGACTAGCAGAGTTTGAAAATTGCATAGTTTGGTCAATTTATCAGTGGGTGAATTATTCAGCTTGTTGATTATCTGCAACACAATTTTAATCCCGGTATGGCATGTTTAGCTCACTTTGCCTGCAATTAGTTAGCATGTGCTTGGGGAATGCCAACCATCTCTGATATTAGCTTCAGGAAGAGATAATCACCAAGGTAAATCTGCAGCTGCTGCAAGAATGAATGTGTACCAAAGCCAGACACCACTGGATTTTATATTGGATGTGGTTTTGGATATTTCAGGCTATAAAAATGCAGATAATCAGAAATAAAATGAAATCTTCCCTTCTAGCATGTGGAACTTCCTCTCAGTCTACTTCTTATAGTCCTGCTTTGAAATAGGCTACCTCCCTGCTGTAAAACTCACCTGAGTTCCTGAGCCAGGAGGTAGGAAACTGGGATTTTTGTAGGTGTGTGCCTCTGTGACAGGCACATCATGAACCACATTGGGTTGCTCCCACCACAGTTATTAATTCCTACTACCAATTTCAGGTGACATCTTCAAATATCCCTTATGGATTACAGATAGAGATAACTTTGTCCCCAGAAAATTGTGTACATGTGAGTGAGCAGAGGATAGTAATGTATGGTTGTACTCAGTTGAAGTTTAGCTATAAATATAAATGTATTTTTTCAGAGGAACAACTTCAATTTAAATTGAGACTTCTCAGGAAAATGACTCACTTTCCTCAGGGCCTCTCCCTGTATCAGTTTGGATTAAGTTCATCTGTATGTAACAAGGTCCATATCTCTCTTATGAAGAAGGTTTCATGAAGTTATCACAGTCACAGGGTCCTGCTATGTTGATACTCAGCTATGCTTAACAGATGGTCTTCACTGAGATGTTGCTCAAGTTCCAGTCACTGTATCCACCATTTGAGCTGGCAGAAAAATGGAAAGGTCAAAGAAGGTCATACCCATTCCTTATAAGGATCATTCCTGGAATTTACCCAGGACTTTTAAGCTTCCATCCCATTGGCCAGAAGACTTACTCACATGTTCACACAAAGCTACAAGTGAGGCGAAAAAGTCTTTATTTTAAGTGGCCCTTTGCCTTGCTAAAAATGGAGGATTCTATTACCAAGAAAGGAGATGAGAGCAAATATTAAGAGATAACAAAGTGTGTCTGTCACCCTCTGCTTACTTTTTATTAAGAACAAAGCAAAGAGACTTCTACTGGGGATGGTATTATATTACAGATTGTCCTTATGTTTCAGAAGAAGTGAGAATCTGTTCTCTTTCATTGTCTCTCTGTATGTCTCCTCCCCTCTTCTTCTCTCCTTTCCCAATGCCCTGAACTCAAGGAGCAACTATGGGCCCAGACTACTTTGTGGGACTTATGAGGAAAACTGGGAGTCTTTTAAATAGGGAAAAAGACCAAAGCAAAAACTGAGTGTGGATTTAGCATACCTTTCATGGTTATCTCTACCATTCATTGTCTTTGAACTTTTTTATCTCTATAAGTTGTTGAAAACTGATAATAATGCAAATTGGTTTTGCCCATAGAAATGCAAATTAGTTGTGTCTGGTGGAGTGCTATTGTGTTTTGGTTCATTTTGTATCCATTTGTAATTTCATTTCAGCATTCCTTGTCTGCCTGTATATATGCACAGCTTTGATTCTTCCTTGATCAGGTTGTAACATCTTGCTTGTTCCCTCATGACTTAGTGAGTTAAATAAAATCTTTGACACATGTTCACTTTGCAAGAGAGTTATTTATAATCTTCTTTTAGAAATTATCCTTTAACAGAATCTTGAGCCTGGTTCTGTGCCTGGTGCTTTGGTATATTCTTGATCTTTATCCTACCAAACCTATTCTCCAGGGGTCTTTCATATATTCTGCCATGTTTTAGAAAACAACTTAAAACATAGTATAATTAATAATAGCAGTGAAAACACCATCTGTTAAGTGCTAATTAGACAGACAAAATACAGACTTGACATTTAATCTTCCTCATCCCACCCTGCAGAGGTGGATCTTATTTTACCCATTTTATAGATAGGAAAAACCAAGGCTTAGAGTGGTTCAGTATGTTTCCCAAATTCATATAGCTGGAAAATGGCAGAGACTGGACCCAAATCAGGTCAAACTCCAAAGTCATTTCCCAATTATCTGGGCTCAAGGGTTGATGACCTGAAGTGGCCATTGTACCTACCCTTTTTAGGGACACTTGCATATTAACAGAATATCTTGAGACTCAAAACTTTTGCTAAAATAGGTACATCTCTAATGGTGGGATTTCAGAGTGGTTTTTGGTGTGGTTGGTACTGAGATGCTTCCTTAGGAGGCAATTTCAGTCATCACATAGATTGTTTGCTGTCTATTTGTCTTATGAATAGAACTCACTCTACTCAGGGAGTGATCACTATTTGGGATGGTGCAAAGAGCCCTGTGTGTGTGGGTCGAGTGGGGGGGGTGGGTAGAGACCAGGCTTCTAATTCCAACTCTTCTGCTAGTTATAGGACATACAATGACAGGGCCAGCAAGGTCCTCATTGCTCATTGTTCATCTTGCAGATGAAGAAACAAAGTCAAAGAAACATTTCTGATTTGCAGGGATCGGCTTGCCTAAACAGCAGTGGCAGAGAAGAGATTTAGATGGAAGTGATGAGCATTGCTGGGGAGACAGCCAAGAGAGTGCCAAGTATTTGGGATTTGGACTTGGAAGACTTGGGTTTAAGGGTTGATTCTCCAGTGTGATATTTATGTCTTGGATATGAGGTCTCCTCCAATAAGCTCATGTGAGACAATGCAAGAATGTCCAGACAGAAAATGATTAGATTATGAAAGTTTTAACTTAATCAGTGGATTAATCTATTTGCTGGATTAATAACTTAAATGAATTATTGGGTGGTAATTGTAGGAAGGTGGGGCAAGGGTTTATTTCACTGGGGGTGTGCCCTTGGGGGGTTATATTTTGTTCCTTTCTCCCTTCCTTTCTTGGCTTTCTTTCTCTGTCTCCCTTTCCCCACCACCCGCCCCCCTCTGCTTCCTGGCTGTCATGATCTCAGCAGGTTTCCTCTGCCACACCTTGCTGCCACTCTGCCTCACTCAGGCCCAGAGTGTTGGAGTTGTTGCCAACCATAGTTTGAACCTCTGAAACTGAGCTAAAATAAACTTTTCCTACTCTAACTTGTTCTTGTCAAGTATTTTGGTCACAGTGACAAAAAGCTGACTGACACAATATTGGATATGTTATTTTGGTTCTTTTCACCCAAGGGTTCTCGTCTTCAAAGTCAGGGATCTTTCTAGTACTAAAAGTCTTTAACTACAGGATCTTTCTAGTAGTAAAAGTATTTAACTCTTTGAAGAGAATGCACCTCAGGGTTTATTATTATTGACTATAAATCTTATTATGTGTGAGTAAAAGTCAAATACCTCCTTTTTTCACCACTGTCCTTGGAGTTTTCACATAATTACCTTATTTACTACTTCTAACAATCTCTGATGTAGGTTAGGAGAGTATTCATACTCCTATTTTAGGAGAAAGGATTTGAGGCCAAGAGGGAGGGGTTCAATGATCTATCTGAATGCCAAATTTGACTTCTAGGACCCCTGCAAGTAGATTTTTGGACAGAGGAGCTCCTGAACATGTTAGTATATCATAGGACTTGCAGCCTTAGGGAAGTGCCCAGTTCTCAAAGCTATGATGAGAATTAAGCATAATTTCTCAATATGGTTTCAGTAGTTAGAAGTTAAAACATTTGAAAAATTCTGTGAAGACATTCTTTAATTAGGAAGATAACTGTTGGTTTCCTCTCTAAAATGGCAATGAGACCTGCCTTGCAAGGATGTTGTAAGTATTAGATGAAACAATGCATGCAAAAATCTAGAGCACTGTTAGGCAGTTGCTGGACACACCCAAAGATTAGATGTCATTTTTTCATATTATATTTTTTATTTGTTCTAATTAGATACACATGACAGTACGATGATCTTGACATTATCATACATTTGAATCAGATGAGGTATAATTTCTCATTTTTCTGAGTGTACAGGTTGCAGAATCACATTGGATGTCATTTTTATTATGAATTTTGTTGTTGTCAGTACTTCTATTCAGACATCTTAAAAGAAATCTGCTCAGTGTATCTATCAATGGAGCTGCCTTTGCTGATAGGCATTCAATTCTAGTACTTTGTATCAATACAATAGCCCTATGAATATAGCTCCATTTATCTCTAATTTAAAATCAAATAAATTCTTCTGGAGGAAAACAACCACCTAATAGCTTTGAGAATACAAACATAATCATTGACTAGGGCAAGAGGTGTATCTGTCTCTTTAATTTATAGTGTTGGATTTGATGGCATGTTTTCAGCCTGCAGGACTTCACAGAATCACAGGGAATTTTTAAAAACTATGTTTTTAGCATAAAGCTAATACACTTTACACAGGAAATATTTCAATAAGAATTTTTAAAATGAAAATGACTGTGTAGTCTATATTTTTCTTTTAACCCCCATCCCACCCCCAAGAACTGTTAGTCATTGCCAGTATCTTCTAAGAAATTTTGATTTTATATATGTATATATAAAATTTTGATCTATATACACACATACATATGTGTGTATGTGTGCATTCACACACACACAATATAGATAGATTCATATTGTTTTGCACCTTAATTTTTTTTCTCCATTTGGCTTTTTTTAAATATTGGGGATCAAACCCAGTGTCTCACATATGCTCAGTAAGTGCTTTACCACTGAGCTATACCCCCAGACCACATTTTGTTCTTTTTAAGAGTGACACAATATTCCAGGTATGGATATGACCTAATTTATTCAATCTGTTCCTTCCTGATGGCTACTTAGGTTATTTTTTCTTCTATTATAAACTACACCAGAATGAACAACACTTTAATGTATTTGCATACTTATGAAAGTATCACTGTGGAACCCATAATTGAACCACCTGTTATTATGGGATGGCTTGGAGACTTGGAGGTCCCAAAAGGACTGAAACTCTTTACCACAATGTTCATGACCTGATTGAAAGCAATGGTTAATGAAGGGAATATTAGAGATCGCTTCAGTCCTAGTATTAACATGCTAATATTGATCATGCTTTTCCCAGAAAAGGTTATCCTGTTAAGTAAGTATGGGTCATAACATTATTATAAAATAAAATGTAAGATTTGAAAGGGTTCTTGGAAAGTTCAAAATGCTGTATTGGTAGCCAGTTCCATTCTGATTAGTGTTACGGTATTGGTTACTAGGATGTATTACTGATATGAGGTTCATTGAGTCCCCAGACTCTATTCCTCTCTATCAAACTTCTCATAAATCATTTATTGAATTGTTGAATATGCTCAGTTTTTCCTTCCAGGTTGGTTCAGTTCCTTCCATTCCCTTCTCCTTTCTATTATCTTTTTTCAACATACCATCACATTAGACAATAAGCTCTTACTATGTGCTAGGCATTGTGTTAGGAGGCTTAAGTACATTTTCTTATGTCATCCTTGAACAGATATGTGAGGCAGGTACCACTCCATCCTTTTTGCACTGTGAAAACGAGGAACTGAGCTGAGAGACATTAAGTCTCTCAGAATCACCTTGTATTTTGATGAACTGGGATTAAAACCTAGATCTAATCAACTCCCAAGCCCATGTCCTCACTTTTGTATCAGCTTCCTGCTAACTGATCTCTGTTCAGACCCATTTTCCCTCTCTAGTTCGTTCTGCAGGCTACTGTTAGATGAAGCTCCTCAAAGTACCACTTAGATCTCTGTAAGCCTTTGTGTTGTGTCTACTTCCCAATGACTAATTTTCTAAAAGGAAATGGAAATGTTAACCAGGAATTTAAAGTCCTTGAACTCAGGACCCTAATTAAATATCCAGAAGATTCTCTACATATCTTTGCCTCTCTATAGTCACATGGGAAACAGTTTATATGGGGAAAGTCAGAGATCTTTGGAGTCAGGCGGCCCTGAGCTCTTCCCCAATTTATCACTTACTAGCTGTGTGTGACCTTGGGCCATTGAGTAATTTTTCTGAGCCTCTATGTTCTCATTTGTAGAACGGGTATAACATATTGTCTCAAATCCTTACACCACCACAGATTATGGAGTGTGCTAGGAGGCTTTTTTTGTTACCTATATTCTGTGCCTAGCCCACTACTCTGTACTTAACAGAGTGATTAATGACAAGTACTTGAATGCATGAATTGAATGATTAAACTAGAAAAAGCTGGAGGTGTTAGCTTTCTATCACTATGACAAAATAACTGATACAACAGTTTAAAAGGAGGAAAGATTTATTTCAATTCCGTTTCAGACCATGGTTACTTGGCTCTGTTTCTGGGCCTGTGTTGAGGCAGAACATCTTGGTAGGGAGGGCATGGTGAAGCCAAGCTGCTCACCTCATGGCATCCAGGAAGTGGAAAGAGGGTGGGGAGGGGGCCAGGGACCAAATAGCCCTTTCCAGGACATGACCCCAGTGGCCTGTTTCCTCCTAAAGTTTTAGGTATCACCTCCCAAAGTTTCTACTACCTCCCAATAGTGCTACCATCTGGGGACAAGCTTTCAACACATAAATCTTTGGGGTATAATTCAGATTAAAACTATGGTACTGGCTCAGGCAGATTTTGGAACAGGACCAGCTTGATAACTGGAGCTAATATGTGTTTATGTGTATGAGGGACTGTGGCAAGGAAGGAGATGTGATAAAGAGGGTAGTCCCCAATTATACACATTTTTGAACAGAAAATCTGTCAAGGATAGTGCTTGACCTCCAATGGAGAGTTAGGGAAGCCTAAGAAAAAGGCATCTGTATACATATGCCCGCTTTCCATCAAAACATAAAACATGAGCTAAATTCCCCCTAGTGCCCAGAGGAGTAAAGTGAGCATAATCTATATTCTATAACCCCCACGACACAGAACATGCATGGTAAATGCTCCTCATTACAAAGTGTTAGAGTTTGCTATCCTCACAGGGGAAAATGTTTTGATTGATGTTCATTGTATTTTCTTTGCATTCTCCCAAAGTCTGTATTTGCTCACTGTACAAAGATGGGGGCCACTAACTTAAACATAAACATGTTTAGAGTAGGTTTAAATTGTCCATTTAACAATCACCTGTCTAGGGATTTGATGCTTTATAAAAGTAGGGAAGAAAACAAAAACCCAAAAAATCCTCTGGGAAATATATTCCCAGTAATGTGGAATTGCAAATTATTCTTTAAATTATTATTTCACAGCAGGGTCAGTTTGTGTTTCCGAGGATTTAACTCTATATCACTTCTTTTTATATTTTTTTAAACATCTATTTTTTAGTTGTAGGTGGACACAATACCTTTATTTTATTTTTATGTGGTCCTGAGAATCAAACCCAGGTAGGCAAGGGCTCTACCTCTGAGCCACGACCCCAGCCCCTCTATATCACATTTTTAGATATTTGACTGTGAGAGTCATTGTGTAAAATGGGATGATAGGTAGTGTGGCCTAAGAAAACAAAGTTAAAGAATGGAAAAAAAGAGAGATCATCCAGTAGGTAAGTATGTTCACATGGAATTTTAGAAATGAGTAGATTGAAGCTTATAAAGAGTAAAAAAGGTTTGTGCAGAAAAGAAAGATAAAAGTACAAGGGTAGTGAAAAAATAGATCCATTCATTTAACACCCATGGTTAAATCTTTGCTTCTATGCATAACTTGGGTACAAAAGTCTAATATGTTTGTTTGATTTTATAGCAAAACCAGATGACATTAGAGTTCTGTTCAAGGAAGAATTTCAAAGGCATCAAAGGAACTGGTCCAGAACTTAACTCCACAGGATAACACTTGCAGGTTGATGTACAAGGCTAACCTGGGTAGAAAAGTGTGTGTGAACAGAAAGTAGAGGCAAGAAAGGAGTCTAGACCACCCTAGGGTGGTGCTGGTGGAAACCTGGATAAAATTGAGAGGGAAGAAAAGAAGTGATTTGGGTTTGGGTTCTAGACACAGATAAAATTCACTTGGATTTTTTAGAGCAGCTGGAAGATTCTGCAGATGTAGTATTTCTCATTTACAAATAATTGAATGTTGGAATTTTTATATTTCTCCTATATCCAAGTAGTTCTCAATCGTGGCTGTACATTAGAATCACTTGGAGATCTTTTATAAAGTAGGTTGCATAGGTCTTAACACAGCCCAGTTAAATCAGAAATTCTGGAAAGTGGAACCTGGACATCTGTGTGTCTCTTTAATTTCCTCTGGTGATACTGATATATAGTGGTAATTAAATACTGGCCTAGAAATATTGCTTTAAGTGCAGTGCTTGTGACTTTAATTGAGATGGAGCCAACAACCTAATTCTGGAAATTAAGGAGTCCTGGTGGCTATAAAGATGTGTGTTTAGGTCACAGCTCTTTGTGGGTTTTGGTGACTCAAGTAGGAATCTTGGTTTTGTCCTTCAGTACAAGACCTTTAACAAATTGCTCACTTATCTAAGTCTCAGATTTTGTACCCTATAAATTGCATAAAACATCCATTTAACAGGATCATTGAAAGGATTAAGCAAGAGAAAAATACATACTCATTCTCTGGTATAAGACACCATTTATTCAACACTTTCCACATGTTCATTGATTTCTGATCCATAAAAATCCAATGAAGATGTTGGAGACACTCATCAAATCTGCAGATACAAAACTGTGAGGTGTAGCTGATAATAAGAGATGGTAGAATTAAGGTTCAAAAAGATTTCAATCGCCTAGAAGGATGGTCAACCCTTGCTAGATAAGTGTAGGGATTTGAACTTAAAATTTAATAAAAAAATAAATATAGAGTCATGATTTATAACAGGACAGGATATGAGAGTAGTTCTTGTACAAAAGATCTGCAAGTTTCATAGACAAGATTTAATAAGAAGTAGCTGTGTAGTGTGACTGTTCAGAAAGCTGATGTGGTTAGAAGTTGAATGAAGAGAAATGTGTGATGTAAGTCTCATGCAGCCAGAGTCTCTGGGCTCTGCCCTGGACTGAATCCCATTTTACAAAATTCATTAATCCATACAAAATTTATTGAAGATCTTAGAACCTGTGCCCTGTTCTAGGGCCTGAGGGTACAATCTTCTTGTATCTTTTGGAGCTTAAATCATATGAGGGCGGGATGGGGAGACAATACTCAAATATATAAGTTATATGAGCCATTAGAGATAAGAGCTATGGAAAAAAAAATCAAACTGGCCAGGGGGAGTAGCAGTGCCATAAGGAAGAGGAGTTTGTGATTTTCATCAGGGTGGTCAGGGATAACTTCATGGAGAAGGTGACATCTGAGCAAGTTTGAGGGTAGTAAAGAAGAAGACAGGGCTGAGGTTGTGGCTCAGTGGTAGTGCACTTGCCTGACATGTGTGAGGCACTGGGTTCGATTCTCAGCACCACATATAAATAAATGAATAAAATAAAGGTCCATCAACATTTTATACACACACTCACACACACACAGATATCTGAGGCAGGAGTGGGAGGGACAAGAGGTCTCTAGTTAGAGGGAACTATAAGTGAAAAGATCTTGATATAAATATGCTTGTCTTATTCAAGAAAAATGAAAGAAGTTTTAATTGGAATATTGTACCAGGCGTATTACACCTAGGCCCGATCCTTACTCTTTTAAGCTATATATAAAAGTAAAATATTTGTAAATAAAGCATTTGAAAAGTATAAAACCTTTTAAAGACTGTATAAATCATCCACTATTCAAATACTCTTGACATTTTGGCAAATTTCCTTCTAGCTTATAAGCAGACCAACATGCAGAAGTAGCAGAAAATAGCAAAGTTGAGCTGATATTTATTTTTTAGGGCCTCTCTAGGGTTCTATTTCTAGTTGTGGTGACTCAATTCTGCATTCTTAGCATGTGGTATTCAAATGTGGGCCTCAGCATACTTTCAAATTACTACAGATCAAACCTAGCCTTTGGGTTGTTTTCAAATAGTTGATACATTGTAGATCTTTTTACATTCAAAGATTTATAGCTTTTAAACCTTTAAAACTTTGGCTGATGAAAAATGTCCTGTTTACTTTCAGTTTTTATTGCTATTGGCATTAGCATTCTTTCCTATTTATTGACCATTTGCAATACCTCCATGACTTTCCTTTTCACCAATAACCTTTATAAAATGTGGTACCTAAACTAGAACGTTTTTAAGAGGTTGTTGAATTGAATGGCAAAGACTATCATTTCATTCAAGGTTGTAACTTTGAATGGTAGCTTGTTACCAAAAATAGCTACCAGAATTCCTTCCATCCTATATGCTCTTTTGCAATATGATTTTTCCCTTCTCGTACCAAGTAGAGTCCTTCTTTTGAATTTTGACTAGCCTTGTGACCTATTTTGTCCAACAGAGTGTGGCAGTAATAGCAATGTGACTTCTAAGCCTAGACCTTAAGTGGTTTTGCAGCTTCTGCATTTGATCTTCTGGAAGATAGTCAACACATAACAAAACTGGGGTTGAGGAGAGGGGAGGGGAGGGGTTGGGGACATAGGAAGGACAGTAGAATGAAGAATGAAGCAGACATTATTATTACTGTGTGTATATATGTGAATGCGTGACCAATGTGATTTTGCAACCTGTATACTCAGAAAAATGAGAAATTATATCCCATCTGATTCAAATGTATGATATGTCAAGGTCATTGTACTGTCATGTGTAACTAATTTAAATAAATAAATGGGAAAAAACTGGGGTTGGACAATTAAATAATGGGAGACTCAGTGGAGAGAGAGAGAAACCACATGGAGAGAACACAGGAGCCCAACTGGTAGCTATCACAAAGACTGTAGACATTTGAGGGAGTCCATCTTGGATCCTCCAGACCAAGTGGAGTCATATGGAACAACAGTGGGCGGTCCTGTTGCCTTGTTCAAATTCCTGACCCACAGAATAATGGGCAATAAAATGGTCGTTGTTTCTTAAGCCATTAAGTTTTGGGATAGTCACTTACAGCAACAGGTAATTGACATATAATAAATGTAGGAAGGAATTTGTATTGCCCTCATTTGAAGTGTTACCACAGAGAACTAGGAGTAGACTTGTCCTGTGCTATTCTAAAGAATTAGAACCCACCCCACAGCTGAGGTTACTCAGAGGCACATTCTTGGCCAGATATAAGAACTGACAATGAGTACATGTCAATGATAAATGGATTATTTTGTGA
The DNA here is from genome assembly GCF_001458135.2 of Marmota marmota marmota. Classification (NCBI taxonomy): domain Eukaryota; kingdom Metazoa; phylum Chordata; class Mammalia; order Rodentia; family Sciuridae; genus Marmota; species Marmota marmota. The sequence goes on from NW_026000249.1 coordinate 29,546,600, forward strand.
GGTAGTGAGCTAACCATCTCTGAAGGTATTATTAGGAAGGCTGGACAATCAATGATCAGAGACACTAATGATGAGTTATTGGGAATTTAAACCACATGATCTGAAAAGTCCTTTCAAATCTTATAACTTCAGCGGTGCAGGAAGAGAAAGTGGAAGCTGAGGTTTGTGGTAAGTTATTGTTAATGGATTACTCAGACATGAGTTTTCAGTTTGTGGAATATCTTTTTCTCTCCTGTGGATTCTTTTTTAAAATTTATTATTTTAATTTTTTTAGATATACATGATAGTAGGGTGTATTTTGACATATTATACATACATGGAATGCAACCCATTCTAGTAAAATTCTTTTACTGATAATTTTTGAATGAGATAAAAGTGAAGATAACGGTCAAGATCCTGGGAAGCCTTCATTGTCATAAACATGACAATCTGGGGTAATACAATGGAGCTATTTTATCTTTTCTACATCTAAAATTTGTTTCTTTTGGAGATAGGATTTCTTAGGAACCAGATGTAGGCTATTTGGGAAGAGATCTAACATGAAGTCTTCCAGATTTTTTTTTTTCCAGTAGAGAGATCTCAGCAGCAACAACTTGGATGTGTATGCTAATGTTAAATTCATTCAATTTAGCTATGAGTACATAGTTCAAATTTTTTATTACAATCATGCATACAAAGGAAGAGGACCTTCATGAACCAATTTGGAGATTTGTTCTGGCAGGGACATTTTATAGGGAAAAAAGAATGGTTATAGTCTTGGGCAACTTCCAGGAATAATCCTTATAGGGAATGGACTTGCCTTTCTTTGATCCTTCTGTTCTTCTGCCAGCTAAAAGGTAGATACAGTGACTGGAACTTGAGCCACCAAGAGGTAGTCTGTCTCCCCTGCCCTTGAATCTGGACTGAACCTGTAACTGGCTTTGATGATCAGAATGCAGCAGAAGTGAACTTCTGGTCTTTAAAAAACCTGATAGCTTCCACTTCCTTTTAGAAGCCAGCAGCCAGGGAAGAAGTTTGAGTATACTGAGGCCCCCATGCTTTGAGGAAGCCCAAGCTGGCCTTGCAGAGAAGTTATGTGAAGTGTCAAGCATACACATACCTGGCCAGCACCCTGCTGTTCCAGCTATTCCAGTTCTGGTGCTAGACACATGAGGGAAGAAGTCACTGTGAATATTCCAGCCTCAACAGATTCCATATGAAGTAGATCTACCCAGGTGAACCCAACCCAGATTTCGGAATAGTGAGTTATAATTAAGTTATTTTTAAGCCATTAAGTTTCTTGTTTTGAATGCAGCAGCAGATAAGTGCAACTACCCTAGAGGGAGTGGAACTTGGCTAGCAACTTGTTGGGGGCTGGAGGAAAGGGTTGGAGTGAAGAGAGGTGACATGCAAGGTGGAGAAGTAGACCAGAGGCCCACCTTGCACATCTTAGTTTTGCAAGATTTCAATTACAAGCCTCAGCTGGGAAGGAAGTTTCAAGGTTAAATCAAGTGTCCAGTTTTGCTTCCTGCCTTGGACTGGGCATTCTAATTTCTGAAAGGAGATTCTTTAGGGGTAGTAGAAAGTGGGCATGGAGTGTCTTTTACATTAGGAGCAGAAAAGTTAGGGTCCTGAAGGCATTTTCATTCAAAGGCAAAGGGAGTAACCCACCTAATTAACATTAAAGGGACATCAGGGAGAATAAGAGAATACTAAAGGTGAATTTTCATTATTTTATGAATTGTGCTTTATCAAATTATCCTGACCACTCTTTAAATGACCAGAAGCCCATTCTCGGGGAGAAACTTACCTTTTCCTGAGTCTGAGACATTGCCCCAATTTCTTGGTAGTGCTGGACTCCTTTTACTCTGTACTCTGTGGCTATTGCCTGGTTTGATACTCCAATTTTGAGTCCCCAAAGAAAAAGATTCCCACTTCCCGATTTTCACAAAGCATCATCCATTTGAGGCAGCTATGTGGGGCAGACTTTTGTGATCTCAACCACCTCAGAAAAAAACTGAAAATTGACTATTATATGCCCATATTCTTCTAAGTCTTCCCAGTGGTAGGAATGGCTGCTTCTTACCTTGAATAATCTTCAGACTCTCCTCTCTGTTATCCAGCCTCTGAACACCCAAATTTCTATTCATTTCTAAAGTCGAAGAGTTCAGCTCCTCTTTTACCTACCTTAAAGGACTTTCCAGCCTACCTTTACAGGTCCCCAAACTCATTAAGACACTCTGCTACACATGTGGTCATGCATGCCACCTTGGGCTGATGATAATGTACAATCAACTTTTATTGTTGTTCCTCAGCAGCCAGGCTCATATTTTAAGTCATTTAATATTTACATTGTAGATGTTTCAAAAACCCCTTAGCCTCATTTTGGGGACACATTACTTTGTTTGAAAATTTTATTTGATACATAATAATTATACACATTTATCAGTTACAGTGTGATATTTTGATACATGTATATGGTATGCAATGATCAGATCAGGGAATATGCATATTCTTGTCTCAAATATTTATTATTTCTTTGTGTTGGGAACATTGAGACTCCTCTCTTCTATTTTGAAACATTTGGTAAAGTATTGTTAACAATAGCTACCTACTTGTGCTATAGAACACTAGAACGAATTCCTCCTAACTGATTTTGCACCTATTAATCAACATCTCCCTTCCTCTTTCCATGATACTCTTCCCAGCCTTTAGTAAAGGTGTGACTATTATAGTCCCAATAGGTGTGCCTATTCTAGTCTTCACATCCATAAGATCAACAGTTGGGAAACTATATACTTTTGTTCATCCTCTTTTTAGAACCATTACCACAAAGGACATGAGTTCATTTTTTCCTTACTTCATCATTATTTTTAATATTAAAAACATTCTAAGGCAGATGATAGAAATTATGGTGATTTGGGATGTTATGAGATTACACTGGAAATTTGATACTATAATCCTAACCTACTTCTTACCCCTAAATATAAGATGCCTGGAGAAATTATATGCCCAAGGGAGAAAGGCTGGAAAATAATGGCAAAGCCGTTTCTGTTGAGCTGTGACTTTCTTTCCAAACCCCAGTGCTGAATCCTGGTGAACTACTTGCCTAGAGATTCTCCTTCCAAATCAGAATCTTAGCTCCTCAAAGGTCAGAGCACCCTAACTCCTACCTTTATTCCAGAAGAAAGAAGGAAACTTCCCTTTCACTGTATTACTTACAAACATGTGTTGAGTGCTACTTACCTGCAAGGCAGTAGGGAAAGAGTTGAGGACCCAATAGATGAAAAGTCTGCTGTCACCAGGCCTACAGACTGGTGGGAGACAGATATTAAACAGAGTAGCACACAAAGATCATGAGAAATTGAAGCACATTCTCTGAAGAAAAAAAAGCCCAGAGTCTCATTTAAATTGGGGATAAGGGCTGATGAAGTGGGGTGGGGTGGGAATGGAGGAATTTGTAGGAGGGCCACTCTGAGAATTTACAGTAAACAGGAACTAGTCAAGTGAAGATTGGGATATCATATGCAGAGGGAATAGTATGCAGAGTTCTGGAGTCAAGAGTTTGATGAATTAACGGTAGTGGACCCTGATGGGAGAAATGAAGCAAATGGCACATTAGGTTCTTGGGTGATGGGGCAGGGCCTTTGAGACTTTGATGTGTGTGAGGGTCATCCCCCTTAGATAAGTAGACCCAGCCTTCTCCCACATTCTATATGGTTCTAGTGACCAAGTGGAGGGGAAATCACATAAACTAGGCCAATCAGAGTATGTGTCTTGAGGATTTGACTTTAGCAGAATGACCTAAGGACAGAGAAATATCATGACCCAGTCATTCTAATGTTCTCATGTAGACAGCTGTTCTAAATTTCTGATGGAGCTTCCTAGAGTCACTGAATGTGCTGCCCTTCCCAAGTCCTGCTTATTGAGCTTTGCCTTCAATTCCACAAGGGTTTTTTTTTTTTCTATTTTTTTTTTGAATGAGGTTAGAGTTGATGTCTGTGGCTTGTGATTATAAGAAGGGGAGAACAGGATAAAATTCTAAATCAGCACTAATCAAAATAGATTAGGAAGCCAGTGATGTTGACTTTTAGAGGTCAGCAGTACCAGACATGATTCAATTTATCAAAAACAAAAACAAAAAACCACTCTGGTCTCCCTGCTTCTTTTTGTCCTTTCTCCACTCCCTATAACCTACTCTGAATGTATTCTTAAGTTCAGGTGAAAGGTGATATGCTTGACCTCAAGAGAAGTCAGGACAGTTGCAAAAAAAATGAGACATGGGGAAAGGCTAGTTATCCCTAATGCCCTGCTACAAGCAGGAGAGGGAACTTGGTGGCCTACTCCTTCTCCTGTGTCATCTACCCAGAAGAGTTGTTCCCAATTGTAAAAACAGGACACCTTTTACTACAGAGTGATCTACCTGCTAGAAAATATGAACCACTTAGAGTATTATGATTTGAACAAATAGATCAGTACTCATCCTTGTGGGTAGAATGAAAGGCCTTGATTTCAATCCATCAAGATCATGAGAGGAATGAAGGATGGAAATGAGATGGAGGTCTTGCGTGTATTTTAAATCCAGAGGATGGTTTCTAGAGAATTGGATCAATTGGCCAGCCTTCACTTTATTTTTCTATTCTTTTGTCTTTTCATGCCTGCTAAGAGGGAAATTTCTTCTATGATTCTAGGGTTCTTCAGGCCAGCTAGCCAAATTTCTGAGGGAAAATGATATAATAAATACCCATTACCAAAAGGGATCTGTGGCTGTGCATGCAGAGGAATTTGTGGTGAAGAAGAATTTGCCCCTTCAGCAACATATTCCTGTGATGGCTGAGATCTCTGGGCTGAGATATGAGCTATGAGCTTCATTGGTAACATGGAGGGCAGTTCTAAATGTCTTGGGGCCATAGCTATGTTCAGAATAACCCATCTCATTCTTGTTAAAGTTGTTGAAGTTCACATTTGATTGCCATATGGAGGATTTAAGTAGGTTGTATTTCCAGGACAGTTCCCCTACTGAGGATGCCCTGAATTCCTTGCTCATCCCACATATGGTTACCCTCAGCTCAAATATGGGCCCTGATCCAATCCCTTGTGGACAAAGAAGGAACATAGAACACCATACACTAATGATGATAAGTAGAGATGGAAAATTATGGTTGGGACTGCTTTTTTCCTTAGGTGACCAAAAACCCCATGGGTCCTCATAGCTTTATCTTTTACCTAATCCATCTCCATGTAGTCCAGGTGGGCACCAGTACTTCCAGACTAATCCCTAGTATATTTCCTAGCCCTTTAGCAACTCTAACTGTTCCCTCCCATGCATTGAAATCTTATAGATAAATATAGTTTTAGGGCCATAGAAGCCATCTAGATCAGCAGTTACGTTTATCTACATAGGAACTAGGTGTAGGCTGAAGATTGTACAGCATGAGTTGGGATCCTAAGGTCACCTTATATGTCAATCAAATCTGTAACCTAGATAATTTTGGAAGGAAGTATTATGGTAAAATTCCAAAGAGGAAAAATGTAATTATCAGGGTTAGATAAGATCTTTATATACATGGAATCATGTAATATGGATTATACATATGGATATACAAGTCTGACTTCTTTAGCTTAAAACAATGGTTTTGAGGTTCATCCATGTTTATTGATGAGTAGTGTTCTAGTGTATGGATGTACCAAAATCTGTTTGCCATTCACCTGTTGGTTGATGAGTGGCCTCCAAATTTTGGCTTTTCTGAATAACATGTACATTTATACACATGGTTTTGGGTAGACATATATTTTTAGTTCTTTTAGGTAAATATCTAGGATTGGAATCACTGACTCAGGAGACTTCAGTTTTGATCTGTACTTATCTATTGTTACCTTAGGCAAATTATATCCCTCTCTAGAATTTAGAGTCCTTATTTGTAAAAGAATTGGACTAGATGTGTCCTTTAGAACCTCTGTTCCTTAAGTTCTCTAGATTCTAATTCAGTTGGTAGAGTGACGAAGGTGAAAAATGAAAGGCTAATTCCCTACTCCTACTTTTACTCATGCATACTGACATCTAGGTGTTGTTTTTCCCCATTGGAATCCACTTGGAACACAGTGTTTGGTAGCTAGAAATGTTTACAAACCATTGGCTTAGATGATCTCTAAGATTCTTTTGACTCTAAAAATTTGAATCTACAGGAGAAATTTTACTTTCTTCTTAACCTCCACAAGTAACACTTTGAGAACAACATCTAAGGTTACAGAAGATCAAGCTTGGTGAAAAATAATCTCTTATTTCTTTTTATATATAACAGAAGGTGTAAATAAGCTGAAATACATCCTCAAAAAGGGCATATCTGACTTCTGGTTCAGACAAAATGGTATAGGCACACTTTTTCCAGATTTTTCTAGCTAAGTACAACTATAAATACCAAAACCTCAGAAAATAATGCAAAAGGCAACCAAAGGAGAATCCTGAAAAGTGGTATGAGAAAGTCAACTGGTTTGGGACCCTAGAGTTGGAAGAACTGCATAGCTGTGGGGCATCTTATATACTCCCAATCAATAGGAGAAAGTGACTTGGTCTGGTGTTTCTAGATCCCAAACCTAGAAATAGAAGGCAACCTAAACAGGATCATTATATACCTGGATCAAATGAAAGTGCCTCTGACAACACCAGGCACATCCAGAACCACCAGTATGGGGGATTGATTAGAAGTGGTGTAAATGGTGAGTGGTCAAAAGGCATGTTATCTTTCCTTGCCAGAGACATTCTTCTCCTCCTGGGTGAAACCTAGACACCAGTACAAGTGGCCCAGAAGGCAAGGAAGCCTCTTTCTGTTGGCCTAAGACTCCCTATCCTCTCTAGGGACATCTGGCTATCTGGCTTGGGGAAACCCCTTTGACCCACCTCAGGCAACAAGCAAATAAAAAATAGAAAATCTCAGCAAAGTAATAATAGAAAATTTTTTGAAGAGGATATGCAGATGATGAATAAGCATTTGAAAAGATGTTCATACCATTAGCCATCAGGAAAATGCATATTAAAACCATGGTAAGATATCCCTATACATCTATAGCAATGAACAACAAATCCTGGTGTGTTAGTCAGCATTTTGGTCATTGTGACCAAAATACCTGACAAGAACAACTTAGAGAAGGAAAAATTTATTTTGGCTCTGGGTCCAAGGTGAGGCAGGGCATCATGGTGGAAAGGCATAGTGGAAGAACACTGCTCCACTCATGACAGCCAGGAAATAGAGTGAGGGAAGAGCAGGGGGACAAGCTACAATCCCCAACGGCACACTTCCTGTGACCTACTTCCTCCAACCATGCCCCATCTACCTAGAGTTAAAACCCAGTTAGTCATTTCAAATTATTAACCCATAAAATAGATTAATCCATTGATTAGATTATAATTCTCATAGTTCAATCATTTCACCTCTGAAAATCCTACATTGACACAGGAGCTTTTAGGAGACACTTCATATACAAAACCATAACAGCATGTGAAGATGCAGAGAAACTGGATCACTCATACACTGCTGGTAGGAATAGAAAATGATACAGCCACTTTGAAGAACACTTCATCAATTTCTTTAATATACAACTACCATATGACCCAGAAATTGTTCTCTTAGGTATTTATCTCAGAGAAATGAAAACTTATGTTCATACAAAAACCTATATATGAATGTTCACAACAGCTTTATCTGTAATAGAACCAATAAAGAAGCAAGCCAGATTTTTTTCAACTGATGAACAGTTAAACTATGGCACATCTACACCATGGAATACTATTCAGCAACAATAAGAAATGAACTCTTGATACATGCAGCATCTTAGATGAATATTTAGGGAATTATGTTGAATGAAAATAAGCAATCCCAAGAAGTTACACAGTATATGAATCCATGTATATGATACTTTTGAAATGATAAAAGTTTAGAAATGGGGGACAGATTAGTGGTTGCCAGGGGTTAAGGACCAGGTTAGAGGGCTGGGGTTGTAGCTTAGTGGTAGAGCGCTTGCCTAGCAAGTGTGAGGCACTGGGTTTGATCCTCAGCACCACATAAAAATAAATAAATAAATAAATAAATAAATAAAATAGAATAAAGGTATTGTGTCCATGTACAACTAAAAAAATTTTTTTTAAGAAGCAGGATAGAGGAGACAGAGGAATGGAAAGGAGCAAGACAGTGGTGGATGTGGTTATTAATGGGTAACAGGTGGTAGCCTTGTCTTGATTAGGGGTATTTTACGTCTTTTTCTCTTGCAACTTGACTGTTGTGGTAGATATGTGAGCCCACATAGATAATAAGATGGTAATGTAACTAAATACACAAAAGTACAAGTAAAACTTGGGAAATATGAATAACATGGATGGATTGTATCAATGTCACTGCCTTGGTGATGCCATTTTATATTATAGTTTTTCAAGATGTTACCACAGGGGTAAAATTGGGTAAAGAACACACAGGACCTCTCTGTCCTAGTTCTTAAAACTGCATGTGGATCTGCAATTATTTCAAGAAAATGTTCAATGAAAAAGAAGGATTTGGGCTGGGGCTCTAGTTCAGTGGCAGAACACTTGCCTAGCATGAATGATTCACTGAGTTTGATCCTTAGTACCACATAAAAATAAAACAAATAAAATAAGGGCATACTGTCCATCTACTACTACAATTTTTTTAAAGGAGGATTTCCAGAAATAAGGAAGTTGATGGTGTACACACACTTTCACTCTAGGAAGGACAGGTGTTCTGGGGAGTTGGGGCTGCTTTTTGCTCCTAGAGAGGACAGCAACTGTGGTGGTTTCCTTTACAGAATGTGAGATTCAGGCAGTCACACTTTTCTGTTCTTGAAGAGAGTTCTTAAGTATCAGATGCTTCTTATTTAAATTTGAAAAATGAGGTAGCCCACTTTTGTTTGGGCCTGCCACTAAATGAGACTGTAATTAGTGAAGTATTTTCAGGAGCACTAGGGCTCTTATCTGTTAGTCATACCCGGATCCAGGATGTTTTAATTGCCCTTTTATAACAAGTGCCTTGACAGACACTTTTGTCTTCACTCCATGTGTGAAAAAAACAATCCACAACCCCAATCACCACAGTTTAGAAGAAAAAAACCCTTCTGAGAAAGGATGTTTTGAATATAACTTCACATCATGGATGGAATTTAATTATATATGGACACTCAAGTTTAGCACCTTGTAGCCAATTTTTACACTTGTGATTTTAGGTTTCTTAAATATATTTACTCAGTATGCCAAATTTAACTTTTTTTTCTAAACACTAAGTCTACAGGGAAGTTCCCTCTCCAAGTGAAAGCTGCTTACAGGAGACAGGGATGATTGATCTTGCAGGGCTATTGAAAGTTCTCAAGAAGGGGTAACAAGGCAAGGATGTGGGGGCTTTCTTGTGGACATTGTAGTGCTCAGCCCAGACCCCTCTTCAGGGCCAACACACTCATACCTCAGCTGCTGAGGATATTGATTGCCAATCACCAAAGACTGAATGAGCCCCCTGCCTCAATTTGAGACTTTTTGAGGGGCTATGCCAACTTTAGAGAGCCCTTGGGATTGGCTAAATTGCCAGTCACTTTGCAGGTCAGTTTTACCTTCCTCATAATTCTGTATCTTCTGAGGTCTCTCCCCAATAAGCTCTCATCTCAGAGTCAGCTTCCAAGGAACCTAGTGTAACACAGCACAATCATCCCTTGGTGTCCATGGGGATTGGTTCTAGGATCGTTTGCAGATACCAAACTTCATGAATGCTCAAGTCCCTTGAGTATAAAATGGTGTGGCATTTGCATATAGGCTATACACACCTTCCTATACACTGCAGATCATCTCTAGATGATTTGTAATGCCTCATGCATTGCACTATGTAAGTAGTTGTTGTAGTCTATTCTTTAGGGTATAATAAGAAAAAAGTCAAGACATGTTCAGTACAGATGCATTTCTTCCAAATATTTTTGATGTATGATTATTTGAATCCACAGGTACAGAACCCATGGATACTGAGGGCTGACTGGATATTTGATTTGGTGCCCTGAAAGCAAGTTCTTTAAGGAGGATGTGTTAGCTTTTCATCACTGTGACCAAATGACCTGACCAGAACAACTTGGAGAAGGAAATGTTTGCTTCACAGTTTCAGAAGTCTTGGTCCATGGTCGGCCAACTCTATTGCTCTAGGTCTCAGTTGAGGCAGAACATGATGGCAGAAGCGTGCTATGAAGGAAAGCTGCTTAGCTCATGGCAGCTGGGAAGGAAGGGGAGGGAGGAGCCAGAGCTGAGATATATTCCCAAGGATACACCTCCACTGATCTACTTCCTCCACACATTCCCCACCTGCTTAGAGTCACCACCCAGCAGTGCATCAAATTATCAATCCATTAAATGGATTAATATACTAATGGAATTATAGACCTCATGATCCAGTCATTGAACCTCTGAACATTGCTGCATTACCTAACACATGAGCTTTTTGGGGGGACATTCTAGATCCAAATGACAACAGGGCTTGGATGTAGGTGGTTTATTAGGGAGGGCTTTCTAGATGTGGAGAGTAAAGGAACAGGAAGAGTGAAATAAAAGAGGAAAGAGTGCATCATGAAGGTGGTTACTGCTATGGACAACTGAATGTCAATTTCTCTGGGGACATCTAAGGAACATGTAGTGTGGCTCAGATTTATCTCCCCAAAGAGTGGAGCCCTGAGTCATTTATCCATTTATCTAAGGATTATCCAAAGAGTGACTAATACCTCCAGACTTCTGGTTACTTGGAGCAAAAACTGAGCAACTCCTTAGGGTTTCTGAGAGTACTGCCTATAATTTGAATATGGTTTATTTCCACTAGAACACGTGTTGAAATTTGATTTTCAAAGTAATGGTGCTGAAAAGTGGTGAGACCTCTCATTTGGATCATGAGAGATCCACCCTCATGAAGGGATTCATGCCATCTCATAGGAGTGAGTTCTTGCTCTAGCAGGACTGGATGAATTACAAGGGCAAGTTCTCCTAAAGTCTGGCTCTTTTGTTCCCTCCTCTTCTGTATATACCCACTTCCTTTTGTTTTCCACCAGGAGTTGAAGCAGCACAAGGCCCTCACCAGATGCAGCTGCCTGATCTTGCATTTCCAGCCCTCAGAATCATGAGCCCAAATAAACCTCTTTTCTTTTTGTTTTAAGTTTTTTTTTTTTGTAGTTGTAGATGGACAGAATACCTTTATTTTATTTATTTTTTATGTGGCACTAAGGATGGAACCCAATGCCTCACACATGCTAAGCAAGTACTCTGCCACTGAGCTACAGTCCTAAATCTCTCTCTCTTTTTTTAAAAATTTATCTTCTGTTATAGCAGCAGAAAATGAACTAAGATGGTACCCTAATGCAGAAACTGAGAGGCCTAGCAGGCATTTGAGGCGTGATGCTTGTTAGCTTACAAGGATACTATCCACAGTAACCCAAATCAGAAGTGGTTGAGGGTCTGTGGTGTGGATACCAACAGTATCTGCTACTCAGGGGGAGGAACACTAGCTTTTTCATTTAATAGGAGTCAGAGGACTGTTGTATAATACTGGCTGAATTTCCAGGGCAAATTAGATATATTCACAGGAATGAGTCAGTGTATGTGGCACTGAACTGGCAGAGGAAAGAAAAGATGCAAAAAAGTCAGGAGACCAATTAAAAGGTCTTTCATTTACTTGCCTGCTGAGCTGGATGAGTAGTCATTTTATTGGTTCCTCTTCTTTCTGTGTAAAGCTAGACATGTAAAAATTAGGTACTGAGATGAAGTCTGAGGACATCCAAGCTGCATTAAAATGTGCTTATTTCTAGGAGTTGAAAGAAAAGATTAGTTCCAGCAGAAAAACACACAAGGAGAAAACCTAATGATCACACACCAATGGCTGATCTGTGTTTATTCTGAAACTTCTAAGCCAGTGATTCTCAGAGTCTGGTCCCCAGATCAGTTGTATCAGCATCACCTGGGAACTTGTTAGAAATGTACATTCTTAGGCCTTACCCCAGACCCACAAAATCAGACACTCTTCAGCAGGGGATGGTGTGTGT
>NW_026000249.1:29558659-29577617 GCF_001458135.2 Marmota marmota marmota
GGGGTGGGTGGGTGTTGGACCTAACACTCTGCTTTAACAAGCTCTCTAGGGGATTCTAGTGTGAGCTTAAGTCTAAGAAGGAACTGTCTAATTCTAGACCATTTGTTTCTACCTGTCTTTTAAGTAGCTGAACTGTAAATCTAATTTTTAGATTTTGCTCCAAGTTGTTTTCAAAACAATGTGGCATAAAATGAAAAGTTATACAACAAGCATCCTCTTTGCTATTTCCTGGGTTCAGTAGATATAAGTGACACAGCCACATCCATGTTTATAGAAGCTCAATTCACAATAGCTAAGCTCTGGAACCAACCTAGGTTCCCTTCAACAGATGAATGGATTAAAAAAATGTAGTAAATATGAAGAAATTTTTTAAAGATTAAAAAAATTAGAAGGTAACTTTTGGCCCTTTATCCTTCTATAGTCTGTCATTGCCTATTTCTCTTCTCCATGATCAAAAATCACTCATTGATCATCTAAAGTGTGCTAAGTACTTGTATAGATGCTAGGTATATAGCAATGAATGAAATGTACACAAATCCTTGTTCTCATAGTGCTTGGATTCTTGTGTGAGGGAATGGGGGAGGTTGAAGGATTAGAAATGGTATTAAATACTAAAGAAATTCCATCCCATGTTAGGGAGTGGGAAGTGCCCTGGAAAAAATAAAACAGGGAGATGAATAAAGAGTTCTGGGGATGGTGGTTGGTAGGTTGGAAATTTAAATAGGGTGTCAGGAGAGGCTTCACTGCGGTGACATTGGATCCAAATTTTGAAGAAGATGCGGGTGTGAACTCTGGAGAGAATTAGGGGAATAAACGTTCTAGGTAAAAGAGAAGCAGCATTAAGCAGATGTCCTGAGATGGGAGTGTGCTTCTAGTGTTCAACATTGGTTTTGAACCTGGGCATGGAGAAAATACTATGTGACTGGAGAGCATTATTGGCAGTGCTTGACAAATGAACAGCAAAACTCTGGATAATTTGAAAGTGAGAGAATTTGAATCTGTGGTTAAGTCCATTTGATATATAGTATATATGTATGCATGTATTCTTGGTATTGGGGATTAAACCCAGGATGCTTTAACACTGAACTACATCCCTAGTTCTTTTTTAAATTTTGTTTTGAGACAGGTCTCACTAAGTTGCTGAGGTTGTCTTTGAACTTGATTTTCTTGCTTCAACTTCCTAAATTGCAGGGATTACAGGTGTGCGCCACTGTGCCCAGCTATAATATGTATTTAGATAGTGTTTTGGTCTGTTTTTTGTTGCTATAACAAAATACTCAAATCTGGGTACTTCATAAAGGACAGAGGTTTATTTAGTTCACAGTAGTAGAGGCAGGAAGTTTAAGATTGTGTAACTGTATCGGTAAGAGCCTCATACTCATCATAGCATGATGGATGGTGTCACTTGGTAGAAATGTACATGAAAGTGGTGAATGGTACAAGTAGAAGAGGCCAAACATGGGGCAGCCTTGATTTTTAGCAATCTCCTCTTGGGGTAATTAGTCCAGTCCTGTGTGATATAACCCACTTCCATGAAACAGGCATTGATACCCTCTGAGGGTGGTTCATCTATTTTCTAATTACTGTTGTTTGTTTGTTTTTGTTACTGGGGATTGAACCTAGGGGTGCTCAACCACTGAGCCACATCCCCACATCCCCAGCCCTTTTTAATATATTTTTTTAGGGACAAGTTCTCCCTAAGTTGCTTAGGGCCTTGCTAAGTTGCTAAGGCTGGCTACAAACTTGTGATCCTCCTGCCTCAGCCTTCAGAGCCACTGGGATTACAGGCATACACCAAGATATCTGGCTCTGAATTACTTCTCACTGGGTTCCACCTTTCAAAGGTTCTTCTACCTCACAATACCATCAGTTGAGGACCAAGCTTCAAGCATATGAATCTTTGGGACAATTAAAACCATACATGAACCATTACAGATAGCTTCCACTATCCATTTAAGCACAGATGCAAATGCTTATTATAAATCCACTTATATCCATTTTATTTATGTGTTTTTATGTACTTATTTGGTGTAAATTTGTAAAACTGATTTATTATATACAAATGAAACTGGGCTACAGTTTTAAGGAGGCAAGGAACTCTTGAGTGGAAAATAGGATACATTTCTTCTGGTAACAGACCCTTTATGGAAAATGCCGTGAGACCTTCTGAAGTCATGCTCAGTGATGCTGGTGACTACCCTGTGTCCAAAAAGAGAAATTACAGATGGTGGGTGAGTCTGGCCTGCCAACCTTGCCTTGATATTTTCTTCCCTTGTGGCTTTAAATGCGTGGGACTTCAATTTGCTTTAGTCTTACTTCAGGTTCAAACAATTTCATATCATCCCTTGGAAAAATTGTAATGTGGTGTCATAATGGCAACCCTTTCCTTTGGGTTATGTAAGAAAATTAGTAAGGATCTCAGGGTGGATAATTTCACCCTAGCTAATAAATCAGGCAGGTCCTTACATCAAGGCAAATGGCAGTTGGGCCTGGAGAGCTGGACTGGTAATAACTACAGGAGAGCTCCAAGTGATTATCAGAGAAGCCTGCTGATGTGCAGCTTTGGACTTCTCTGTGTCAGCACTAAATGTCTTGATTCAGGTTAAAGAAAAACCACCTCTGCTTGGAAGTAGCAGTCCTCAGCATACATTTTCTTAACCAATTTGCCAGAGATGATGATTTATTCAACATATTAAGCACAGGGGCAACTTTTCCAATCAACACTGGGAACTATCTTGAAGGAAGTCTCTGGTCTCCTTATAGTGGGCAAGTTTATTTTTTCCATGTTTCCAGACACCCCCTCAGACAGTGATACTGTCAATGGGTTTGCAGGAAACCTGTGAGAATGAATTACTGTGAGGTCTACAACTACTGAATTCTGGGTGTTGGTTCAATACAACAAATAATGAATAATTTCAACACTGAATGATGAGCCCTGTACTCATCCATGAAAAAGTCCCTTTTTGAGGGATATTTAAGGAAGCACGTGTGTATGTGTGTGTGTGTAAGTTTCAGACCAGATTGGACTGAAATATTGGGAAGATTAGACCAACAATTTTCAGTCTTTTCAGGTAGAAGAATACCTTTTTAAAATCCAAATATTTTTGGACACTTTTGATGAAGGCTATTTTTTTCTGTGTCCATTGATTATGAAAATATATAATAGCTATGATAATTTAAAAACATTACTTCATTTACTTAGACTTCTAATTTTATTCATCATAATAACATCTATAAATAGTTAGGAAAAATTAATAGCCCATGTATGTGTGAGTTATATAGTATCTATTTATCTGGTCCACATTTTAATTCATAGTTTTCCCTCCCACTTCTCCAAATGAAGCACACAGACCAGAGGTTGGAAATTTAGGATGAGATGGTTTTTCAGAATGAATTCTTTTGAACCTAATAGGCTTTACTTCCACCCTCAACAACACAGATTGTGAAACCCCCACCTGGCATTTTGGAATTGGGCAGGGGTTGTTATAAGATAGGAAAAAAGGTCCCCACAATGACTACTGGAACCTGCCATTTGTGGCAATGTGGAGAAAGCAAGACTATTCAGTGTCATTGTGTAAGTTTTTAAGTGGTGTCACCATGTCATAACACATTACATTGCCAGACAGTCACCAGACTTTGCTCAGGATGACTTCCTGCTGTTTTCTTTTTCCTGAGGGGAATTATTTAAGTCTTAAGGTCACAGTGTTCCAATGTCATAATTTATAATCTCTCTTGTGAGGATTTTCTCTTTCCTGTATCACCTGTACATTGGGGTGTGTGTGCACATTTTAAGAACAAAAGGCTCAACATGGGTTTTACTCTGAATGAGCAACCTAGTTGGAGCAGAAGCCCCACCTACCCTATAGCTCATGTTGGTAAGCTTTTATTTTATTTAAAAAATATAATTATTTGTAAACTTGAATTTTGAAACATGAAATGTACTCTTTCCCAAATGTTAGTGAAATGGCCTTGGAGGGGCTCCAGTTGCTTCTCTCATTCCTGTGCTGGGTGTGTGTGTTTTATGTATCCTGTCATGTGCAGGACTCGCACAGACCTTTTAAAGTTAATTAAAAAGCCTTTCCATGGGCTGCCAGATCTGGGCAGGAGTGATCTTCTGTAATGTTTTGTACCAGATTAAAAACCTCTGACAATCAGCGCTGTTGCCAAATTTCAAATGAAGTGTGCAGAGTAAATTCAATAAGCTGTACAATTCAGTCAGCTTCAGAGTGGCTCATGTTTCTGGTTCAGCAAGAGCCAAGGGATTGATGGAGACTGAACTCTTGCCTTCAAAGACCTCCTTATAGTCTAGCTCTTTTCCATAGCGTCCCTCTCCCTGATCCCAGAAAACATCTATAATGTTTCAACCACAGGAGAGAGTTGCCCAGTCTCATGAGCATGCCTTTGACCAAAGTATTCCCTGCTATGTGCAAATTCAGAAACTCTGCATATCATATTCCCTGCTTGGAGATGCATGATGCATATCAAATCTGAGCTTTTCTGCAGAAAACTGGTTCATTTTGTTTAACACAGTGTTTTCTAGATATGCTTGACCATGCTACCTATTTTCCTCTAATAACCTTTAACAGTTTCTTGCAATATCCTGAAAAGAACTGGGTTGAAGGCTCTGTGATAATGATCACTCTGACATACAAATCTTGTAAAAGTCATGGTTTCCTGTGATAAACACAAAGGCTACATTCCCAGAGGATAATATGAAAAGATGGCAGGCTAAGAAGGGAT
Organism: Marmota marmota marmota; assembly: GCF_001458135.2. Lineage (NCBI taxonomy): Eukaryota > Metazoa > Chordata > Mammalia > Rodentia > Sciuridae > Marmota > Marmota marmota. The sequence goes on from NW_026000249.1 coordinate 29,563,400, forward strand.
GTTTCTTGAGCAAAAAGCCTAAGTTGCCCCAGTTTCTTGCAGGACACCTGCTGGTAATGGAATATTCTTTCTCTTCTCAGATTCTGCTAGGTCACAGAACGAAGCCCCTAACACTCCAAATACATTATCCTAAAATACCACCTCATATGTATGGTTGCAAAAACAGTACATATCACCATGAGCTGCCATTCAGCTATAATTTTTTTCTTCACCACTAATGTCATCTTGCTCTTTTGCTCACTGTGTATATAGTAATGAGTAGGCAATACCCATGCACAGAGACATTGTATCCTCCAGATACTAGGGATGACTGTATTATTCACACCAGTCTCTGGACACACATACTTAGTTTCTTATGAAAAGTAGAACTTAGCACAGCAGAGATAGCTTGTGGGTACCCCAGAATTAGTGTTCAGTGGAGAACATTTTGACCTGTTGTTATTCATTCCCAAGCTCTCTGTCTGGATCAGCAGAGTTTGGAAAACACTAAACATATCATCCTCCCTTGGTATCCAGAGTGGATTGGTTCCAAGATCCTCCCTGGATAACAAAATCCACAGATGCTCAATTCCCTTATATAAAATGTCATCATATTTGCATAGAACCTACGCACATCTTTCCAGATACTTTAAATCATGTCTAGATTAATTATAATACTTAATAAAATATAAGTCGTTGACATACTGTTTCTTTTAGGGAATACTTATAAGAAAAATGTCTGTACATGTTAAGTACAGACACAGCTGTCATAGCTCTAACTGTATAGTACACAAATGAGGCAAGAGATGAACAATTCTTCAACACCAAGTGCTAGAGAGAGAGATGGAGAATCTGTGAAATGGTGGGAGGCTATAGCATAATATACTTACACATCACTTGGATTTAGCAAATTCAAATTTCACTTTTTGGACTTTTCAGAACTTTCTTCTTTTAAAAAATATTTTGAAAATACTTTTTTGATGTTGATGGATCTTTATTTTATATGTGGTGCTGAGAATTGAACCCAGTGCCTTGTACGTGCTAGGCAAGCACTCTACCACTGAGCCACAACCCCAGTCCTCTGGAACTTTCTTTAAGAATACTTTCAATACATGGCTGGTTGAAGTCACAGATGCAGAAACTACACATATTGAAGGTTAATTATAATGTGAATTCTTTAGGGAGGGCAGATTCAGGTTTTCAACAGAAAGCATATAGCACTCTCAGAAGTATTTAACTATGAGAGGGTTTAATGGAGAGCTTATTGCAAGGGATTGTGAAGTCAAGACAATCAACAAAGGATAAAGAAGAACCCAGAGAGTAGCAATAGTGGGAGAAACTGCTACTATCCTAGGACTTCTCATTTTAAAGCCGATTTCTCCTTTTTCATAAAAATTACACGACCGACACTGCTTCAAATGCCACATTTAAAAGACATAACAGTGAGTTAAATTTCTGAGTTTCTTGAAAGGAATCATGTCTAAGGATGAATTTTTAAATTAAGGCTCTGTCTTATTGCAGGTCAAGGAAATAATAATTATAAATAATTAACTATAGGCATGTACATTCCAGCTCTGGAGAACAAGGAGCACATTGTGTGAGTTTAGTTAGTTTTGTGCTACTTTTTACCCTTTACTTTTATATTGGGCAGTAGTAACAAGGAAGACAAATTTGAAGAGGAAAAGGAGATTCCTAAGAATAACCTAAGGGGTCTAGTTAAGTCTCAGGATCTTTACACACCAGGTTTCTATATTTAATTGTAAGGTTAGAAGAAAGCAATGTGTTACTCATATTTAAAGTATAGAAGTTTTGAGAATTACTTATTTATAAATGTTGAAAAAATCAAGGGTATTCCTCATATACCATCTTTCTTGAGCAGAAAAGAATAGTTCAGGCAAGGAATGCAGTACCCATTTGTCCATAGTGCCACATAGGTATAGGTGCACGATTTAAAAAGAAATCAAATAACATTGAAGCACAGATTGTTAACTTTATAAAAATGTAGATTTTGATATAAATATCAAAGTAGTCCAAAAGTAGTTTAATCAACTTTATATAAATTCACACATTTCTAGGTCAAGTGCTGGTCATTAATCAATTTTTGAGAAAGTTGATGTGAATCTTGACATTTTACAGATTGAATAGGATCTACACTTCTCCAGAAGAGCTTAATTAAAGTGCTTTCAGATTCATTTGTCACTTATAGACCATTGCTCCCTCCCATTTCTTTTGAGAGCATACATTCTTTCCCCTTTTCCTTGGGATCTTTGGTTAACCTCCCACATACTGTTTTTCTCATTTATTAAAGATTTAGTTCCTATGACATAATTTTCATCTCCATAATTCTGGGAGTAAATTAAATGTCTCAATGAAAGACCCTGCAATACCATGGCTGCTCAGTTCTTTGGCTTCTTCATCTTCAATGCATTCTCACCCACTCACCCTCAGCCACCCAATCCCATAGTCAAACACCAGGCAGGCATCATCATCATTAGAAACCACACCATCTCCAAGGTTACTCTTTGAAGGTCTTACTCTATTTACAACTTCCAACCTTTCTAGACTATTTCTCAAATGTATCCATTATAACAGTAATATAATTTCATTAAATTCTTAATCCGTTGAGATCTCTCTGCTCTTTCCCTATGTATCACCCTTCTCCTGATCTCTTATCCTGTATAAATGAAATGGTTCTCATCACTACAATTATTCCCTTGTAAATATTCTTAACCATCCTTTTTTCCTTTCTTCAATTACTATCACTTGGCAGAATGATTTCCTGGGTGAAACCAACAATTTGTCAAGTTCATATGAATCAGTTTGCAAATACACCTTTCTGGAGGAACCTCCACAACAGAGTAGGTTATCATGATAAATTTACAACCGTCAAGCCTAACTAGGCCTTCGGTGCTGCCCAGCAAACCTACTTCTCATCTCTACTTTTTGAAATTCTTTTGTATATTCCTCAAACTTTCAATTAGCTCTTCTATCTCATTTTGCTCTCATTCTTACTGTATGACTTTATTCCACACTTCATATTTAATTCAACATTATTGGAAGGGAATTCCTTTAACCTCTGGTCATTGGCTTTCAAAAGTTACATACATCTTAGTTGATTGCTCATTTTCTCTTCATTTTATAATGGACAGAGTGTTCCTCTTTATACCAAAAGTCAAAACCTTTGGATTCCATTGTTCTTGCTTTCTTGTGGAGTCCCATTTCATTATTTTTCTTTTTTTCTCTTGTGTTGTTAGCCTACCACTTTCTCTTTTGGATTCTTCCTAAATATTAAACTTAAGGAGTGCTATCAAAGCCGAAAACATAATGATGCAGCTGCCCACTTCTTCCTGGAATCATATGGCTGTATAACTCCAATCTTATATCTCCACTATATTTTAAAAATAAACTTCCTAAAATGGTGGCTTATACTCAATGTTTGTGTTTTTGTCATAGATGTTACTAGATGTTACCAATGTCTGGTTCTTCTTTTCCTTATGAGATGAAGGAGTTGTACATATAAATGAATGACTTTTATATTTAAAGTATACATCAATATGTTAAAAAAATAAATTTCTAACAATTCCTCAATTACCAGTACCATATTTGTGGAAAGTGAATTTATATTTTCCACAGTGGATCAAACCTTAAAAATTATTTATTTGTGAGATACTAATCCTTTATTGTTTATGTGAGCAAATTACTTAGTCAATGAATTTTTCATTCTTTCTTTGTTGGTATTTTTTTCCATTAAAAGTTCAGGAGGAGTCTTGCCCAGGGTCAACTAGATATCTCAGACTAGTTAAATCTCAGGCTAAATGGTCCAAGGATTCTGCCTCCCTCACTTAGCTGTGTTAAATTGGGCTGTAATTGCGTAAACTCTCAAATTCTTCCTCATCTTCATCTGGAGATTAGAACACAAATGACTTTATGTTTATTGAGAATTAAAACAGGATTTTTATAATGTTTGACACATAGAGCTCAATCAAAATAAACACAATCTACTCCATGGGCTGACTGCCAGACTGATATAAACCAGTAAACCATTTACTAATTACAAAGCTTACTCAAATTTGTCTAAGGTTAAATCAGGACTAAGGTCTTCTGGTTGGTTCTATTTCAGATTTCAACATTTAGTGTGGCTGCCCTATCTGTTCCTGTTTCCCTCCACCTGGTAATGATTTTCAACTTTCTTCAAATGTGTGTGTAAAAATCTCAGTACAAGTTGTTAAAGACTGAGTTCCCTCTGAGTCACTGTCCTGCATACAGGAACAATTCCAAAGTATTGGAGTGCGTAAGTAAAGCTAGAGTTGTATTGAGGATGGTCTTAGACCTAAGGCCTGTATGCAACAAAGGGGGATTTTTGCTTTCCATTGGCAATGTCCATCAAATCCTACTTTCTGGTTACCATGATGGGATTTTTCAGAGCTTCAAAATCAGGCAGAAACTGCCTAAGGAGGAATTTATAGCTAGATGTAAAATGAAGTGGCTATCAAAGGGGGCCAGGCAGCCTCTAAAAAATAGGAGAATCAGAAGCTAGGGAGTAATTGTCTTAGAAATAATACCTCTAAGAGGTGTACATAATAGAATTCAGCTCAGTTAAATCAGCAGTTTATTGAGTACGATACCCTGTTTCAGCTACATGGATTTTCAATACTTTACAAATGTGCACCCAGACTCTTAAGTTCTTCTAGACTAGAAGATTTCAGATTAGGCTAGAACTTCCTAGCAGTTCCTTTACTCCAGACTTAAAAATGGAAAGAGAATTTCTAATACTTGGACCATTTTGAAAAAAGTTATTCTAAAAGTGATTTCCATGTAAAATGTTGATTTACCTATATTCTTGCTATGTCTTCATTTTCTTTCCTGTACTTCTCCCTATTTCTCCAACTTCCTTTACTTTGGTGATTTCTACCTGGCTCTGCTGTACAACAAGGGTAGGATTGAGGGGAGACATGAGCAAATGTGGTATAATCTGCATACTGATTTATCTCAGTTCATCTCTTTCCCTTATTCATTTTAGGAAACAAAAACAAGAAACATTTTTTCTCCAATCTTCTGGGGATTTTGTGGACCCAATCTAATGATATAGGTCACTAAAAAAGAGAACCTTTCCCAACTGTGATTAGAAAGAGATTGGACAATGATTAGGGTCAGCGAGAAATTAGATGGGCTGGCTTTGAAGATGGAGGAAGCAGACTGTAAGCCAGAGCATGTGGGCAGCCTCTAGAAGCTGGTAAAAAGCAAGAAATCAAATTCTTCCTTGATGACTCTGGAAGGAATGCAGTTCTCTTGACACCTTAATTTTTACCCAATGAGATCTTTATCTAACTTCTCACCTTACCTACCAGAGTTCTGCAGAGAAATAGGACCAATAAGATTTTATATATCTACATTATAGCTATATACATATATGTATATATATGTATGTGTATATATATATATTATAGTATTATAGCTAGGTATATTATATCTATATCTATCTATACCTATAGAGATAGATAGATAACAGAGATTTATTATGAGAATTGTCTCAGGTGATTATGAAACTGAGAACTCCCATGATCTGCCATCTCCAAACTGGAGAACCAAAAGGTCAGTAGTGTGATTTAGCCCAAGGAAGAAAGCCTAAGTATGAGAAACTTCAAAGTCAAAAAGTAGGAAAGGATGCATGGCTCAGATCAAGGGATGGGGGAGAATGAGTTCTCCTTTCCCCCTCCTTTTTGATCTATCTGGGCCCTTAGTGAATGGAATGGTGAAGGTGGATCTTATTTACACAGTCTAATGACTCAAATGCAAATCCCTTTCGGGAAATACCCTCATATGCGTATACAGAAATAATGTATTACTTTGTCTGGTCATCCCTTGGCCTAGTTGAACTGACAAATAAAATCAACCATTACACCTACAGAATTGTAAGGTAATAATGAATTTGTTTTAAGCCACTACATTTGTGGTATATTTTAAATAGAAGTAACAGAAAGTCAATACACCTTCCCATTCTTTTTCTTTAATTTTCACCCTCCCCACACCAGAGTAATACCTTCAGTAACACACCTTCATTGAAAACACGAGGAGTATTTTCTGTCCTTGTACATGTGCACTCTCATTTTACTATTCCTTCTATAATTTATTCTCTGTGCCCACATACATATTTTCTCCCATTATGCACCATCTCAAATTTTTACTTACATATACAATGATGTATATTAATCTAAGAGATACATATGAACATATGCATTTTAAATTTGCATAAACTATCTTCTATAGTAATCTAGTTTTTCCTTATTTTTTAGTCTTCACTTGATGCTGTATCTTTAAGATTGATCTAGACTAGAAGATTTCAGATTAGGCTAGAACTTCCTAGCAGTTTCTTTACTCCAGACTTAAAAATGGAAAGACTGCTCTTCAGTAAGGTGGGTAACTAAGGAAACTCACTACATTTCAATACTGGACAGTAAAATAAACCATAGAGACATGGAAAGTTAGCAATTCCTCAAAAAACTAACTGGAACCACCATGTGACCAGCTATCCTACTTCTTGGTAGTTATCCAAAAGATCTAAAATCTGCATGCTATAGTGATATATCCACATCAGTGTTTATAGCAGCACAATTCATAATACCATGTTATAGAACTAGCCCCAATATCTGTTAATAGATGAATAGATGAATAAAATGTGGTATATATACACAATGGAGTTTGATTCAGCCTTAAAGAAAAATGAAATCATTATATTTGCTGGTAAATGGGCAGAAATAGAGAACATCATGTTAAGTGAAGTAAGCCAGACTCAGAAAATCAAGGGTCAAATGTATTCTTTATATGTGGAAGGCAGAGTAAAATACGAGTGGAAAGGATGGACCAGATATCATAAAGATACAGGTAAGATTATTGAAATCAAAGGAGAAGATCAAGAGGGAGGAGGGACAGGAAAGGGGAGGAAATGTGGAATGAATTTAATAAAATCATGCCATGTGCATATATACATATAGCACAATGAATTTCACCTTTATTTATATGTATAAAGTACCAACCAAAATAAATGAGTGAACAGAATATCAGAGTAGAGGAAGGAGAATGGGGGTAGGGGAGAACACAAGGGAAAAGGGGAACACTGGGGACTGTAATGGGGTAAATTAAATTCTATACATGAATGATTTTGTCAAAATGAACCCAACTACTATGTATAACTATAAAAAAAACTACTATATATAACTCTAATACAAATATTGATCCATGTGTCTGTATGTAACCTGGATCCTTTACTTTTGATGTATCATTGGATTCTGAGATTCAGGCATCAAAGAACCATCAAAAAGGGCCTAAAGGACCCTAAGAAGAGAGCAAAGTTCCCACCATGGAGGATGAAGGGAAACTGGGGATGGAAATAGATAGAAGCTGAAGAGATATGGCAGGAAGGATGTCCTTAGAAATTGAAAATTTATAAAATGAGTGTGTGAAAGTGAGTTCATTAATAACAAGTAGCCTAGGGCTGGGATTGTGGCTCAGCAGTGGAGCACTCACCTAGCATGGGCGGGACCCGGGTTCGATTCTCAGTACCACATAAAAATAAAGGCATTGTGTTGTGTCCATCTACATCTAAAAAAATTAATATTAAAAAATAACAAATAGCCTAGTAATTTTTCCATTTGATTCAGTCTCCTTAAATCTTTCTGCCTTTTCTTGGCTTATTCCAGACATTTCTCTCTCATCCTAGGAAGCAAATTAAGGCAAAACAGAACAGAGCACAGTGTGTCTCAGCCAGATCTTAAATCTTGGTCTAAATAAGATGTTATTTACTGTACTGCCACCTTAATATTCATCTCCTTTGTATGAATTTGTACTCTCCTGAATTTGGAACTATATGTAGATTTAACTCATGCAAATAACTTCTTGTTTGACCCTTGAGAATATTTCTGTAAAAACAATTAAATGATTTTTTTCTTAGTGGAAATGGATTTTATTCTTGATTATAAAGGCAATTTATGTTTATAATATGAAAGCATTATTACAATACAGAAAAGTATTCTAATTCAGAAATAAATGAACATATAAATATTATTTGATTTTAACATTATTTGAGTTTTTCTCATTAATAACATAAAATCAAAAATATTCATTATGCTATATAAGGATCTGGTTGCTAGGATACAATGAAAACTACAAATAGACACAATTTTCACCCTTTGGACTCTGTCATCTAGTGAGGGTGAATTATATTTAATTATATGATTATTTTACTAATGCCTATAACAGGATGTTTTTATTGGTATATTAGCTATTAGCATAGTAAAGTAACATAATGGATAACCCCCAAATTCAGTGGCATACAAGAATAAGTACTTGCTCTTATACTTCACAGGTCTGCAGGTGAACTTGGGCAATTCTGCCTTAGGTTATAGGTCTCTGAACTTGCAGAGGTGATATACTTCATATGTTTTCATTCTGGTATCCAGGCAGAAATGAAAACAAGCTACCCGTGGGAGGATCTTCTCATAAAGAGAGAACAAGAAAACTAATCAAGCCACAAAAGCACACACCCAACCTTTACTCTCATCATGTTTTCCAGTAGCCTGTTGGCTAAAACAATTCACATGACCAAGCCAAAATTCAGGTGGTAGAGAGCAACATTGTTTCCAACACAAAGGCATGGCTGGGTGTGCTATCTACTTCAGAGATATGAAGAATTGGGAATAGAAATTCAACCTGCTGTAGATAATACAACTAGAAGTATTATTTACCAACTGTTTTCTCCCCATGGTCACAAGAATTCCTGAAACTATTTTAAGCATCGTTTAATCTTATTTATTTTCCTAGAAGGGCCATTCCCCATTTCCATGTCATTTTACTTATTAGTAAAGATTGCTTCACATGCTTATTCCAAATTCTATCACTGGTAGGGAGAATAGAATTGACATGACTTGTCTAAATTAGAAAACGTTTGCTCCCTGGGACTGGGGAATAGCTCCTAAAGTACAATTATTTGTTCCCTGAACATAAAGGCAGTATGTTAACATGAGGATGAGATGATATGGCATTTAGGAAGATAATCAACAGAGTCTGCTTCAGTGTCTTTAGGGTTGACATAAGGGTTCCAAACTATGAGAGATTAAAAAAGGGGACCTTTTTGTCTGGAGAGAGGTCAGAAAAATGAGTATTAAACTGAAAGTAGAAGGATGAATAAGAGTTACCTGAACAAAGAGGAGAGGTAAGATCATTTTAGGCAGAATAACATGCATGAAAGTTCTATGGTGGAGTGAGTGTGGGGGTGACAATGAAGGTCTTAAGAAAGAAAGAAAAATGTGGTGGAAAGCATAATGGGAAATGAGACTGTAGAGAATAAGGGGCATACCTCATGGGGCCTTGCAGATCAAATTTAAGTTTTTATTCATCCTAAGATCAATAGCCACTAAAAAGTTTTAATCAAGAGGGGGATATAGTCAGAATTGAATTTAATGGCAGATCATACTAGCTACATTGTGAAGATAATTAAGGAAGTATCAGAATGGATATAGAGATCAGTTGGAAATTTATTGTGTAGTTGAGCTGAAAGAAGATAATAGTTTAGCTGGAATTGTAGTAGGAAAAAATGTGACTAGATTTGAGAAATATTTAGGAGGTAATGTTGATAGCACTTAGTGATGAACTTGACTTGGGGATTGTTGTTTGAATCTGGAATGCCTATCAATGTCTCATGTGTTCAGAGGTATAACTTTTGGGAAATGATTGGATAATGAGGGCTATGACCTCATCAATAGATTAATCTATTGATGAATGAATGGATTACTAGGAAATAGGACCTAACTGAAGGAAATAGATCACTCAGAGTATGCCCTGGTAGGATTTACGGTTTATCTTCTCTGTGGCTCCTTCCCCCTCTCCCCTCCTCTTTTTTTCTCTCTCTCCTTTCCGGATGCCATAAGCTGGGCAGCTTTCCTCCACTGTGCCCTTCCAGTATGATGTTCTGACTCACCTCAGGCCCAGAGCAAGGGATCTAGTCTACCATGGACTGGCTCCTCTGAAACAATGGGCCAAAATAAATTTTTCCTCCACTAAGTTGTTCTTGTCATGCATTTTGGTCACAGCAATGAAAAAGCTGACTGACACAGGAGTTGTGATGAGCAAAAGCATCAAGGACTATTCTTAGATCTCAGGACTGTGTAGATGGGTTAACTTTTGTACCATTCACTATGACAAGTAATACAAGAAGATGTTCAAATGTAAGCATGGAAAATCACAAGGAACCGATATTGAACTTGATATGCCTCTAAAATATTTATGAAGAAACGGTGGACTTACAGGTCTGAAATATTGCACATTATCTGCATATAAATGCAAATTGATATCAAAGGGTATGACAACGAGCCTTAGGAATATCAGCAGTTAGTGGACTAGTAAGGGAGGATGCACTTATAAGATGAAAAAGGAAGCCAAGAAAGACCCAAATGGGGAAAGACTGGAAGCCAAGGGAACAGAGTATTTCAATAAAGAGGGAGAGGTGAAGTGAACTAAAGAAGTTAAATGGGTTAGTAACATAGATGCCCTGATGTGTAATTGGCAAGTTTTGGTGAAAGGATGATTATAGAAGATAGGTTCTACCAGATCAAGGACTAGGAGTTGGGAAAATGAAGATGTTGGATATGGAATTTTCTTTTTAAGAACTTGGCTTTGAAAGGGACAATATGAAGTGGGAAGTGTAACTGGGGGAGGGTTGGGAGACAACTGAATTGGGTAAAAGATGATAAATATCCATCTGAGAGGAAGAGGTTTTATGTTCAGGAAACATTGTATAAAAAGGCCAAGACACTTGGAAAAATAGGAGGTAATTGAATCTGCATATATATCTTCATGAATTTATGTAGGTAGAATCAATATGTTTATGTATCTTTATTTTGCAAACTATTGAAAAAACTTTTGGTTGTGAGAAACAAGATGCCACACCAACAGAGTATTAAATAATAAAGACATTTAATTTATCTACATAGAACAAGGCTTGGAAATTGGCAGTTCCAGGATTGTTTCAATGGCTCACAATTATCACCAAACACCTGGACTGGGTTCTTTTGATCTTTTCTATTCTGCCTCTTTGGTGTGTCAGTGGTATCTCCCTTTATGGTCTCCAGATGGCTGCCACAGCTCTAAAGACGTCATCCTCATACAACAGCATCTCTAGCCGAAAAGCAAGTGGGGAGGTGTGAGTGACTATTTGCTTTCTATACTCACCATTCTCTGTTTATTGGAGCAAAATCTTCCCCTGAGGGCATCGACAAACTTCAATATGTCATTGGCCAGAACTGCTCACGTGCCTACCCCTAGAGCAATTATTAGCAAAAAGAAATTGGATTTTCATGATTGGTTTCTTCCCATCATTTTTCATCTTTCATCTGTTGACCTTGGCACATTGCCACCCAAATACATCAGGGCAAGAAAGAATATGGAATAAGTTTTAGACTGAGTTCCTAGAGTGGCTGTCTTCAAGTATGTTTGCCTCTATAGCTACATCAATTAGTGGATAATTATATATATGTGGATAATTATAAAATTGATAATATTAAAAATTCACATAATATTTAAAGATGTATTTTTAAATGAAAATAAAAGAATTGCAACTTCACTAACCCAAAATAAGCACTGTGATTAACATTTTGGCAGAGAGCCTTCCAGAACTTTTCTATGCTTAAAAAATAGATTTTCTTTCCTCTTTCAAATTTGGGAGCATAGTGTGTGTGTGTGTGTGTGTGTGTGTGTACACAAAATATTCTGCTTTTTTCAAATGAAACTTTTTTTAAAAAATAAGAAACTAAAACTGTAAAGTAGATCCTAGCAAATTGTTTTCTGTTATGTGTATGGTTCTTTTAAATATTTTCTAACTATATATGAGCATGTTTATTTATTCATACCCTTAACAAGTTGTATATCAGTCCTTAAAATTTTTGATAATCTTAGGAAACAAAAGTGATAAATATAATTTACTTTTTGTTTGTGTTGTAAAAGCCTTCTATGGCTATAGTTGTTATTTTAACTTTTTGTTCTTTTGGTTTTTGTAAGTTGATTTCTGATTTTTCCTATTAAGGACATTAATTCATTGACATATATGTTTCAGTTTATAATTTCTCCTTTGTTATTAATCACAGAAGGTTTGCAGAAAGTTTTAAATTTTAGAAAAATTTAACAAATCTTTCTTTTTCTTCTGGCAGTAAAATATAGGGTTTAATATCCAGATCTTAGGAATCAGACATAATTGGGCTTGAATTTTGATTCTTTCCAAAGCACCTTGAGAAAATGACTCAACTTTTCAGATCCTTTATTTGTCCATCTCTAAAGTGGACATAATTACACTTCCTTCAAAAAACTGTTATGCAAATTGTATGCAAACAATGCATAAAAGAGTTCAGTCCAGTGGCTGGCATGTTAATGCTCAATAAATTTGAACTATTATTAGAAGAATCAATTATGATATTATGAATTATTATAAATCTTTACCCTAAAATTTTATAAAATATGCACATATATTTTCTTCTGTTTTTAAAAAGGAAAATATATTTAAAATGTAATGATAACAGTGGAATAGTTTCCCATGCATTACAATTTGAATTGGAATAGCATAAATTCAAAGACTATATTATTGGGGGTTAGAAGTCTTACAGCAATATATCCTATTGGAAATTAATTTTTTTATATATAGTCTTTGTTTACTGAAAGTTATTTTATGAAGTTATTTATCCTTTGTACAACCATTCCAACTTTTTCTGTTTTTAGTGAATCAAATGAATTATTGTCTATAGCATAAATAAAATAGGTATTTTTCATATTCATGCTTGGTTTAAAAGTGACAATTAAAATCATAATTTTAAAGATTTCATGAAGACATTAAGAACACATAGTTTTTTTTTTCAGCGTTTCCCCCCATTTTGGTTAGTCTTCAGAAAGGGTGTCCATATTTAGGTAGATGATCACCAACAGAGTTATTGAAATAGTTGTGGATTTTCTGCCCATTTCATGGGTGATGAAGAGTTTACCTTCTTTTGCTCTGTCTCATGTATATATCAATAATATATATAATATATATAGCATACATAAATAAAAAAAACTGACTTGTGTATGATGTTGATGGAAATTATTAGAATACTGAATTTTGTGTAAGTACTCCTTTCACTGGTTGAAACTGTGCTTCATGATAACTCAGGGCAGCAGGGTCCTAGAATATGGTGCTTCTCTTCTTAGTATGGGGCAGTGGTTAGAGCAGGGCCCTGCAGCCTGATTGCTTTGATTTGAATTCCAGTAGCTCCATGGTCTTAGGTAAGAACTGGCTTTGTTTATACCCTGGTTTGTACAGTGAGAATAAGAGTAATACCTACCCCAAATGGTATTGTGAGGATTCAGTGATTTAATAGCTATAAAGCACTTAGAATACTACCCAGTAAACAGTCAGTAAATATTTTTATCTATCCTCCTCTGTTCAATTTTTATCATAGCCATCATGATGTTTACAATTAAGGTATAATGATGAACACAGTTATAGAAGTATCTTGACTATGTTGATTGTTATTATGGAGAGTAAGCCCCAGAATCTCTGGAGGTTTCATGTTCCATTTGAGTAGAAAAGCAATATTGAAATAGAAGGTAAAGAAAGCACAGACCATTTGACAGAACATCAAGATATCAGTCCTGGAACTTCTCTCTGTAATGAAGAAAGGCATTATTTTATATGGTGCACCAAATAAAATCTATTGCAAGCATTCAAAAGATAGCAGCAAAAAGCCATTCATTATGTCCACTGGCTATTGTGTTATGCAGATATCTGTTGGCATATTGCTTGGTATAACTGAATAATGAAGCGCTCATTCAATTTGCAAACCCACAGTACAGTGTATTTAGGAATTAGCTCGATGTTTCATCGGTGTCTGTTATGAAAAGGACAGATAATAGAAAGATTGCCCTGTGTCTGGTAGCAGAACCATCTCAAGTGATTGCTGAATGAGGTGCAAGCTCCTCTGGAAATCCAGCCAATCATTCCCTCCTTTCTTAACTCTTCCTCTTCCCAAGAGAATTTCTTTCATTTCCTTTGTACCAGCTGTAGCAAGGAAGTGTAGAAAATTATTGTGAAGTGTGGAGTTAAAAATTCTGCCCTGAATTATAGTCTCTTAGAATTAAGCAAAGAACTACTTATAGAGCCAGCTCCAAGAACATCAAGTGCTGACATTGTTACCATATTGGAGATTTTTTTTTTTTTTTTTTT
>NW_026000249.1:29579173-29615370 GCF_001458135.2 Marmota marmota marmota
ATTTTTTTTTTTTTTTTGGTAACACAGTAGGATTGTGATGTAAAAGGTAGTACAGAATGCCTGCTAATAACTCCAGTACTAAAGGAAGAGGAAAAAATCAACAGCAGTCTTCTTTTCTTAAGGGGACTGCCAGTTTCCTGGTGACTGGAAAAATAATACTGAGAATTAATAAACTAGAAGCTTTTTGATCAATTCATTATACCTCAGGTAAAATCTCTGTTTTTAAGGGCTCTAGGTGCATAGTGCATTTAGAATCAGATTTAAAATACTAATATCCTATATTTGTGTAGGTCAACCTAGTGTCTATTAGTCTACAAAGGCAGGACTAAATGTCATATACATGTAATTATCTGCTGAGAAGTACTAAGGTACACCTTAATTCAAAGTCATTGCAATCTCTGACATTTTTAAACTCAGATGCAAAAAAAAAATGTGGGCTTCTCTCTGTGCTTTGGTTACTCCTTCAATTGGTCACTTTAGCATCTGATCTCTTCTTGAATGGAGAATGAATCCTACCCTAAGATGGTTGTGATTATAAAATGGACTAATCCATGTGTGAATCCATAAGTTTCCTGCCTCACATAAGTTAACTCTTTTTTAACTGATGGTAAAATATACATAAGGTAGTATTATGGTTTGGATATGAGGTGTCCTCTGAAAGCTCACGTGACAAAATGCATGTATGTTTAGAGGTGATATGATTTGACTATGAGAGCTGTAACTTAATCAGTAGATTAATTCACTTGATGGATTAATAATTTGAATAGATTTATGGGTGATAACTGTAGACAGATAAGGCATGACCAGAGGAAATAGGTCACTGGGGGCATGACTTTGAGGTTTATATTTTGGCATTGGTAAACAGAGCTCTCTCTGTTCTTCTTGGCTATCATGACTAAGCAACTTTCCTCTACCACACCCTTCCACTATGATGTTCTGCCTCTCCTCTGGCCCAGGGCAATGAAGTCAGCTGCCCATAGACCAAAAATCTGAAACTATAATCCAAAATAAACTTTTTCCTCTCTGAATTGTCATGTCTTTTAGTAACAGCAACAAAAAAGCTGACTGACACACATAAAACTTACCATTTCAACCATTTTAAGTTTACAATTCGGTGGCAGTAAGTACATTCACATTGTTATGCAACCATCATCACCTTCTATCTTCAGAATTTTTTCATCTTCTCAAACAGAAACTGTTTGCATTGAACAATAACTCCCCCGGCCCCTCTCCACTCAGCCCCTGACAACTACCATTCTACTTTCTGTCTCTTTGAATCTGCCTGTGTTAAGTACCTTATATAAGTAGAATCACACAATATCTGTCCTTCTGTGTTTTCTTTTTTCACTTAGCATACTATTTTTTCAAGGTTAAGTCATGTTGTAGCATGTGCAGAATACCATTCCTTTTTAAGTTTGAATAATATTTGTCATGAGCAGTGCTATTAATAATTATTTGGAGGTGGATTGTCTTTAAATGAAAGCACATATTTGATCACATCAATCATCAAATATAACAATGCAAAAAGTGTTGGATGTGCTGGAGCACCCCAACTAGCATTCAGTGCATACTAACTAAACACTATAAGCAAATCACACAATCCTAGGGCAACTATAAGCCCCCAAATACCTCCAATGCCACGCAATTTCTCTTAGCCAAAGAGCAGATGTTGTTCTTGTCTGGTGGTTCTCTCCAGATAATGGCTAGATGAGGGACGGACAGCAAAGTGGCCAGTCTCACCAGTGTTCTTGGAGCAAAACTCTTCAATGTGTAGACCAGCAATTTAAATATAGTTCCAAGTTGGTGGTGTCTGTTGATGATTGGTTACACCTAGTAAAAGTCAATATTCATTGGTTATGTCCAGTGAGGTGATGTAATTGCAACTGGGCATGTTCTTTGCACATGTCCATGGAGCTATGCTCCCTATCACTTGTAACCAATCACTGCTAAGCATGCCTATGGTTAGTGCCCTTTACAGTTCTTTATCAATTGCAAGTAGACATGACTAAGCAGTTCAATGGCTGCTGTTTCTTATGGCCAGCAACTTAGTGAGTCCCAGCATGTCTATGGCAGATGCTCCTTACAATATTCCATTGGTTGTATATACTACACTGTGTTTCTCTATTCATCTGTTAATGGACATTTGGGTTATATTTTTAAAAATTTGCATAAAAGTGATCAGAAGGTTTATATTGGACCCTCTGGGAGGGAGTGCTCAATTTTGGTAGATTATATTTGCTTAAAATTCTTCCTTCATTCTTTACTCTTACCACGTTACACTATGAGTAGAGTATATTTCATCATCCCCTTGATAATGAGCTTTACAATGTGATTTGCTTTGACTAAGGAAATGTGAGCAGAAGTTTCAGGGTACCAGTTCTGAGCTAAGACCTTAAGAGGTATTCATGCTTCTGTTGGCTCCTCCTGGGCTTCTGCCATCCCCCTTAGAAAAACATGGTCTATGTAACCACTGATCCTGTAGGGTGGAGACATATGGAACATTCCTGGACCCAAGACCAACCAATCCCAGCATAATTGCACAATCCACAGATCTGCAAGTCAGAAATAGATGATTGCTGTGGTAAGCCACTGATTTTGGAGTTATTTCTTACATAGCTTTATTTCAGCAGTGGGTAATTAATATAGGGCTTCGGTGAGAGAAGGGGAAATGCTTCTCATCCATACTTCCAGGACTCACTTTAAGTTATGGGTAGGGATATTTTTTTTTCTAGGAAAATTTCTTCATTATTTTGATCTATTTCAGGAAATCTCTGGTTCTTTTCTACCCTCAGAGGCAAGTGTGACAGTTTGGAGTGAGATAGGCACAGGGAGCCAAAATTGTCTTCATGCAGTTCTAATAAATGAAGCCCTAACTGGGGTTTTCTCAATTACCAAGGCTCTAGTGAAGTTGATCATCAGCCTATTTAGGATGATTAAATTTAAGTGCAGAATTTTTTCAATACTTCCACTTCTCTAAGGGCTTTAACCCTCCACTTAACCCACACTTCTGTGCCTTGCTAAAGACAAATATGCATCACACCTGAGGCTCCTTCTAACTTTCATTTGTGTTCTCCACCCTTCAGGTCATGGCTTCCAGGCTTGTCTTTTCTTTAAGTTGACATTATGAGTTCTGTGAGAATCCTTCTAAGAGAGGTGCTGGTGCCATCCAAAGTCTCAACCAGGGGGCATGCTGGGGCAATGTCTAGTAGAATTCAAGATTGCCTTCTTTGATCATGTGTGCCATAATTACTTCTTACATGTGTCTTTGCTATGTTTTTTAATTGTGTATTGAACATGGTTGGATCAAATTCATTACTTGGGAAACATTTCAGGTGAAATAAACGTATGTAATTCAAAATATGAGCTTTTCAGGTATTCATTTATTTCTATTGTTTTATTGGAAAATTAAATTGTTAATATCATTACCCTGGAACATTTTCAAAGTCTTTCCTCTTTCTTGCCCCAAGTCCTTTTCTTTCCTGTTTTTGCCATCTCCACCTGCTTTTCTAGTCACGTTGGCATGTAAATGTATTATTCTTGAAACACTGGCCCCTAGAGATTTGAATTGCAATTGATTTGATGGTATTCTATTGGAAAACTCAGGCATGTACATTGATAAAAATAGATACCACAAAGGGTGGAATGCAAAGGAACTTGATTCTGAAATATGATGTTAAATTGTAATATGATGATGTGTGTAAAAAATAAGATGATATAAAATAAGACTATTATGGTTTAGTTGTGAAGTGTCTCCCAAAAGCTCATATGTGAGACAATGCAAGGTTTAGAGGTGAAATGATTGGGTTATGAAATAATTAACCCAATCAGTGTATTAATACTCTAAGGGATTAACTGGGTCATAACTGTAGGCAGGTATAGTATGGCTGGATGAGGTGAGTCCCTGGGGGCATGCCATTGGAGTTTATATTTTGTCCTTATTGTGCATATCTCTCTCCCCCTCCCTCCCTCTCCCTCTTTCCTCCTCCTCCCTTTCTCTCTATATCTCTCCCCCACTCCTTGGTGGCCATGCCCTGACCTGCTTTCTTCCACCATGATGTTCTGCCTCACCTTGAGACTGAGGAATGAAGCCAGCTGTCTATGGACTGAGATCTCTGAAACCATGAGCCCTAAAGTACTTTTACTCCTCTAAAATTGTTCTTGTCAGATCTTTGGTCTCAGCAGCAGAAAAGGTGACTAAATGAAATACATACTTCTTATAACTAAAGAGTTTAGTAGGATTGGAGATTTTTTTTTCCATGAAGAAAAACAATTTCCTCTGGATTTTTACCTGGAAAATTTGATTAGATGTCTTTAAATAAAGTACAAGGCTATATTTTAGCACAAATGTTAAAAATGATAAGTATTATATTGTCTAAAAGAAAGCTGAAAAGCATAATAATAACTTCCATGGGAGTTAAAGGGCCTGTCCCTGAACGTTTTGCTTAATTCAGGGTTCTGGTGAAGCCATGAACTGGTAACTTTAGGTTGGCTGATATGGTATCTGTATAGATTGCCTGTCTGTGCATTAGGTGTGAAATAAATTCAACACCAGGATCCACTCATATTCTTAAGATGAGGTAGAGAAAAGAAAGTGACATCACCTTTTGGTGACATCATGCAAAAATCAGTCTTCATTTTGAATTGGCTCTTTAAAAAAGCTTGTCTTTACGTAAAAGTCTTAGAAAAAACTATGAGTAACACTGGATCAAAAACAGATTGAGAAATTTGGGACCAGAATATGATGTTGTTCAATGTGTAAATGTGGTTTTTTTGGAGGATTCTATAATTTAAGAAATGCTTGCATGTGCACACATACATGTGTGTACACTCTACACTGAGCTGAGTATTGTAATTTATGACATTTGATGTCTCAATTTTACTGGAATTTCTAAGGGCTTAGTTTGGGGTAAATAAAAATCATTTAGTGCATTAATCTTACATTCTCAAAAAATGCCATTTTGTTTCCTCAGGACAAGAGTGTCAACTCAAATTTACTCATGGACCAATTTTCCCTCATGAAAATCCTGGTGGGCTGAACTAATATTTCATAAAAATAAACCAAGTGAAGTAAAGTTGTTTTCAATGAGATTGTGTCATTGAATGATGACCTTCGGCAGATTGGAGCTGGCCTACAGGCTCAGTGTTTGACATTTATACTCTAGGATATTGCAGGTTTACTTCTTCTCATAATCAAAATAACAGTTTCATAGGCTGTTAGGCATAGAAGGGATTTTGAGAGCCCTTTTGTTGACATAGGGCTAAATCCTTTTCAGTTGGTCCTTTTGTATGTATGTGAGACAGATGACAATGTGTATCCTGTATGTCAGTGTTTTTGAAGAAATAGCAGAGGAACTAAGTTTAAAGTGGAGAATAAAGAATTTAAGTTAGATACAAAGAAGCGGTTGCTGACTGAGCAAAATACATTAGAAATCGTTATCAGTGTTGGCTTTATAAAGCTCTCTTTCTCTCCCTCTCTCACATCTCGTAGGTACACATTTGTGGGTGTACTTTGTTAATTCATACATATAATCACAGTGCTGCGTTTTCCTTTACTTCTTATTCCACTTAACACAGTTCTTGGTGTTGTGAACGAAAAAGGGTATCATGGTGAGTAGTATCCTAACCTGAGTGAATATAACTTGATCCAATAAGCGGGATTGATCTTTAGCTTTGTCAGTCATACTGTAATGCAAAAGGGTTGATTCATAGTAGGAAAATCACAAAAGACCGATGTACAAATGATATAGCATTGGGTTATATTCCAGGGGAAAATATTCCTCTCCAGTAAGCAAAACGTTCCTATGCTCTGCCCGAGGTACCTACCTCTAAGAATCTGAATTCAGTGTAGTGGGAAATGTTGATTGTCATCCTGGCATCCTTCCCCTCCTTTTTTATTCCTAACTAAATTGCCTATTTTGTTTACATTTCATACCTTCCTACACATAGCACATGTGCCTCAGTGGAAGCTGGTCAACCCCAAACTTTGAAGCCCTTTTTAGTCTCATCTAATAATTTTAGCTAATCCACCTTAGTTTGCAGATAGTCTGGACCAAATCAATTTGGTCCAATGAGAAACAAGAAAAGAATTAAGGGTTTTTGGAAATGCAGATTTTGTTGAACTAGGCTAAAGGAAATCAGCTTTCTTTGGATATGAATAAGTAACCATTAGTCCTAGTTGCAACAGAGGGCAGCCTATAGTCATGCCCAGGAGGGCAATCAGCTTTAAGATGAAATTGACAATATTGATGTCAAAATGTAGAGATAGAAGTAATCTGTGTCCTTTATGATATCTTCAATCTACTAACCCTAAAATCTATTCTATAGCAAGACTTTAGTTTTGGTTAACATTTTACTATTGTTGAAGAGAGTTTGAGTTGGGTTTTCAATTTTATGGAACTAAAAATAGCCTGTTACCAAGTTTGGTACTAAGAGTAGGGTATATCAAGTTACACATCTTAAGATATGGAATTGGTTGTGTGGAAGAGATAAGTCAGAGGGATGTTTGGGTTCTCTATCATTGTCATGCCAGAGTGAAACATTTTTCATTCTCCAACTAAATGATGTATCTGCCCAAACTGTAACGTTAAGGATTTGGTTGAAAATTTCAGGCTCTTGACTACTTCTTGCATCTTAGAGTAAGGTCTTACAAGAATAATACAATCTTGAATGTTCATCTTAGACATTGCCTTTAGAAGATGCTGTAGTTCCTTTCAGAGAGAACTCTGACTTTGGTTGATTCTGGAACTCTCTCCACTACCGGAATAAGAAATATTATTAACCTGTACAGAAATATATCATACTCATGGACTGATGACCATTGGTGATATTTTCCATTCTTTTAATTTTCTGAAAGGAAGTTTATACTAGCGGTTCTTTTTAAAATTTTAAAATACTTTTTATTTAATTAGTTACACATAGAATGCATTTATGTACTCTGATATATTATGCATAGATGGGATATAATTTGTCATTTTTCTGAGTGTACATGTTGTAGAATCACACTGGTCATGCATTCATATATATACATAAAGCAATAATGTCTTTCATTCTGCTTTCCTTCCTATCCCCTCATCCTCTTCCCTGTCTTCCCTTCACTTCCCTCTACCTAATCCAAGGTAACTCTATTCTTCTCTAGAGCCCCCCAACCCCATATTAGAGAAAACATTTGGCCTTTGGTTTTTTGGGATTGCTTATTTTGCTTAGCACAGTATTCTCCAACTCCATCCATTTATCAGCAAATACCATAACTTCATTCTTCTTTGAAGCTGAGTAATATTCCATTAATTATGCATTCCACATTTTCTTTATCCATTCATCTATTGAAGGACACCTATGTTGGTTCTATAGTTTAGCTTTTGTGAATTGATCTGCTATAAACTATGCTTAATTGGCCATTGTATATTATATGTGCTCAAGATAGGTTACTTCATTTATAGCCATCTATTGCTGAATCTGCAGGAACTACATCCTGACGGTTAGAGAATATTCATTGTTAGTCAGAGATCTTAGATTTGGGAGCTAGGTGTGACAACTGGTCAGATTTGAAGAGTGGCCAAAAGGAAAAAAGGATTTCTATATCTTGTGTTTCTATGATTCCAATAAAATTTTACCAACATATTATTTGCATTTTATTGGCCAAAACTTGGTCTCAGGTCCATTCCTGGACCAATTGTTGGCAAGGAAAATGAGATTACCCTTGAACAAACCAGTCTCATATGGAGTTGAAGCCAACTCGCCAAACTCATCCAAATTTTCTCATTGGAAGACAGATGGAATGGATATTGGGGAGCAAGTCATAAAATGCACTTTGTGGATTTAGTAATAAGACAGTCATTTGGTAAACAGAATCAGATGGAGAGTGCTGAGACTTCACACCTGCTATATAAGGAACAACTACATTTTTTCTTCCTAGTTCTCAGGGGCACCTCATTTCGCTACCATGTACCACCATTCATGGAACTATGGATCCTTAAGACCTAGAGGTCTATGATAACTTTCTAACACTTTTATCTTTAATTAGGCTTCTCTGTATTGCCTTTAAACAAGGAGACTAAAATAGCACATAATATAGACTCTATATGATAATAGAGATTCTTAAACTGACTATATTGAATAAGGGATTTTAAAGATATTGATGAGAGTTATGGGCAAAGAATTTCTATGTTTCTAATAATATTTTTAGAAAAATATCTGCCTTACACCAAATATGATTGCCAACAATTTCCTCTCCCTATGTACACCTGCTATTCCTCACGTTAAGTCTGTATCCTTCTCCATGCCTTGAGTCTAGTTTAGTCTTGTGACTTACTTGGATCATTATAATGTGAAAGAAGTGATGCTTTGGGATTTCCAAAATGACTGACAGTTTTAGCTTCTTTCCTCCTGGAAGTCAGCTGCTATATAAGAAGTACGACTACTCTGCAATCACCATATTGTGAGCAATTCATGTTAGCCATGTAGAGAGGTCACTTGGAGGAACACTAAGGTGCTAGCCATGAGAGTGAAGTCAGTTAGACTTCCCTTCCCAGTCACAAACTCAACGTGGACAAATTGAGCCTAATTTCCTGACTCATAAAATCACAGTAAAGAACAGAACATTCTTTTAAGTCACTAAATTTTAGGGTTGTTCATTATGCAGTAATAGATAACTGAAACAGTTTACAGTAGAACATTTTAGAGCCTTTAATATGCATATAATTTTCAAGAATATTCAAAGCATGATAGATGAGGGCTTGATGTTCCAAGATCAACAGAAGTGCTGAGGTAAGGGTTCCCAAAAGAGCATGCCAGTGGGGGTAAAGTAGCTGCTTAGGGGCAGATCAAAGTGTAGGTGGTGGAGAGTGTTCTAGCCAGGCAGATAAAGCAGAGAGTGCAGTCATCCCTCAAAATCTGTTGCCAAAACCCTATGAAAGTACCTAAATCCAGGGCTATTCAAGTGTCCTACATAAAATGGCATAGTATTTGCATAGAACCTATACATATCTTGCTATATACTTTAATTCATTTCTAGATTACTCATAATACACAATACAATGACAATGCCATGTAAATTGTTATTCTATTAATGACAAGAAAAAAGTTTAAACATGTCTAGTACAGGTACAATTTTTTCCTAAATATTTTCAATCTGTGGTTGGTTGAATTCATGGATGTGAAACACCTAGATACAGAGGGCTAACTATAAAACAGAGTGTGGCAAATGATATGCAGGAAGTAGAACCACTGAAGAGATGAGGTACCATCAGATATAGCAGGCAAGCAGAGGGCTGGGATCAAGGATCTGGAAGCTGCCATACCCCAGTCACTGAGATTAAGTTCAAGAGTAGGATTCTGGCTTATGGGAGGCAGGGGAGATTGGTCAGCGTAAGGTGAGGTCTCAGACTTAAAGTCATAGGATCTTAAGGTACTAAGCAGAATATAAAGGCACAGACTTCCACTGTTGTACAGACATAAATGAAGAACTTAGTTCCATTGCTGCTAGAAGGGTTGCTAGAAACTTCTCCTGTCAGTTCTCTTTGGGGACTGCCTTAGTTGAAGACAACCACTTCCACTAAGTGGTTACTTTACCCAAGCTAATGTCTCTACCTAATGATGGAATGATGGTGATGTATAAATGTATATCTTCTCACTCAAACTTGGGGCAATTCTAAAGGGCTATCCCAGTCTAGATCAGCCTGTGGGTTTGACTGAGGCTTTTGTTAGGATGGACTGAACATTAGTTTATTCATGACACTATAGCAAAATATCACAAACTTGGATGTTTAAACAACAGACATTTATTTTCTTACAGTTCTGGAGGCTGGAATTACAAGATTGAGGTAATGGCAGTTTTGGTTTCCCATGTGACCTCTCTTCCTAGCTTGCAGCAGCTGCCTTTTGTGTCCTTAGATGACTTTTCCTTTGCAGTAGCATGGACAAGGGAAGTGTATTCTGGTGTCTCTTCCTCTCCTTAGAAGATCGCCAATGTGGTTAGATCAAAACCCCACCTTTATGATTTAATTTATTCTTAATTACTCTTTGTAGGCCCTATCTCCAAATAGTTATATTGGGAACTAGAACTTTGAATTTTGATGAACATAATTCAGTACCTAGCACTCTTCATGACTGTCCAACTCCTTTCTCTGTCAACTCCTGCCTGCTTGGAAGTTTCTCACAGTACTCTGTAGTAAGCTTCCTACACACTAATCTCTGTTTTTGTCTCTGTCCCAGAGAATCTGACCTGTGATGGGGCTGAACTGTTCAAACTGAGGTACAAACTGAACATTGACCATGGGAAATATAATCTCTTCTAGGACAGGATTCTCTCTCCCCACCTCCCCCCCCTCATTTTGTCTTTCTATTCTCTGTACCTTATTTGGGGATGTGCAAATGGGAGGTGTTTAGTTAATGTTATTTGAAGAAATTAATGGATGAATGAATAAACATGGACAAAGCCTGTTTCCTACACTGGGGATACAAGTTCAGAGCTAGTCTGATTTCCCAGCTAAAGTCAAATTACTTGTTGAATCAGGACTCCCTTAATACACTGGGACATTATACGCTCAGACCCAGAGCTTGGGATGGGGCCAAGTCTGCAGATGGAAATCAGCTAAATCCAGTTTTGAGATCTATATTTTTGTGAAGACTCAAAGTCCGGTACCTCACAAGGAGATAGTACCTTGCAAGATCAACTTCCAATGCATATTAGCATTTTAATATGGCCATTTACTTAAACCAATGTTTCACAAAATGTCTGTCCTTGACACTACCCCACTTATACTAATACAAGGAGGCAGTTAGACCTAACACATCTTCAGGTAGTTATTTATTCTATTGATAATTTAAAACAAATATTTATTGAGAATCTAGAATATCCAGACACTGTTCTAGTCATTGACAATTCAAAATCAGCGGCCAACAAACTGTTTTCTGTCATGTTTCACATCTTTCTTAGAGTATAGATGGAAGGAAGTATCAAGGTCAGATCAATGTGTGTAATAGTTTAATATACAAGTTCTGGGGTCAGACTGAGTTTGAATGTTGGCTCAGCAAGAACCAGGGGCAACTTTTATAGCTTCTTTGAGCCTCAATTGCCTCATTTGGTAAAATGTAAACAGCAATATCTACTTCATAGGGTAATTGTGATGTTTATTTGAGATAAGCTTTAAAAAAAGTGACTGAGTTATATTTTGTGTCTCAGAGTAAATTGATAGAATAATATTAATCTCTCTCACTAGATTACTTTCTTCAACACAAAGACATGGTCGTATAAAATAGTTAAAAAAATACTGTAGTAGGTTGTAGGATTGTTTCCAGCCCTGTAAAAGCATGACACATTCCCTCACAAGACACATTTCCCTCACATATCACTTTGTGGTAACTTTCTCCCATTCAAATATGTAGAGTGTACTTCTCTACCTCATTGTTTTGGGGAGTTGGTTATGTAATTTTGCTTTGGCTAATTGAAGGTAGCACATGTGGCATTATGGTAGGTTGGAAAGTGTTATACTCTACTTATTGTTGATAATAACACATTACAGACTGGGGAAACATAAAGAAAAGAGGCTTATTTGGGATCATGTGGATTGAGTTCATTTATACTCTACAAATCCCTTCATTCTTGGACTAGCACATAGTCCAAGATGTGGGAGAGGCCACATGTGGCGATGGCCTTCTTGCTGTCAGAATCCTGAGGAGGCTCAGGGCATCCTATGATAAGAGATGGGAAACAGAAGAGCAGTCTTACTTAACTGGCTTTTAGAAGTGCCCCACTCTTGAGATAATCCATTAACCCATTAATTCAACAAATATATTAATTTACTTATTAGGGCCGAGCCCTAATCATTTCTTAAAGATTTCGCCTCTTAATATCTCATAATGGGGATTAAATTTCAACATGAGATACAGAGGGGAAAAACCATATTCAAATAGTATCTCCTCATATTTCTTGTCTATCTGGAACCTGTGAATGTGATCTTATTTCTAAATAAGGTCTTTGCAGATGTAATCAAGTCGAGATGAGGTCTTACTGGACTCAGGTGGGCCCTGTATCCAATAGCTGGTGCCTTAAGAAGGGAAAGGAGATTTGATTACTGACATACACATACAAGAAAACAAAATCCATGTGATTATGGAGGTAGAGATTAAAGTAATGCAGCTATAAGCTAGGAAACACCAAAGATTTATAGGAGTCACCAAATTCTGTGAAGAGAAAAAGAAGGATTCTTCCCTGGAGATTTCACAGGAGCACAGCCCTGTTGATACCTCAGTTTTGGACTTCTGGCCTCCAAAACTGTGAGAGAAACAACACATCTGTTGTTTCAATCTACCTAGTTTGTGATATTTATTATGGCAGCCCCAGCAATTGCAAACAGACATGTACAGAGGCTTTACATATGCTTGTATGTTTGGCTTGGTTTCTTGCATTTCTGCCATTTGCCATGAGAACATGCTCTGGATATGTGCTAGTCCAAGAATGAAGGGATTTGTGGAGTATAAATGAACCCAATCCACAGTTTGGAGCAAAGCCTAGCAAATCTCAGATGATCAAAGCAGAGCCATAGTCACCTTAGGGACTGTGAACCAGAAGTAAATGCATGTGATTACATTTTGGACTTGTTTGTTACGCAGGATTATTGTAATAATAGCTGACTCATATACTGGCAGATTGGAAATGAGCGATGAAGTAGAGAAAGCAGTTTCTTAGAACCTTAAAAAGTTCCAAACTGCATTTTTATCTCCAGGAATTCATGCAACACAAAATTGTTGGAGCAGAGGTAAGACTGAGATTCTTAGTATTTTCCCTTTCCATGAGAAAGAGGAAATATGCCTGCTTTGGAGTCACCCATGGTGTTTTTCAGATATTTTTTTGGATAAACAGGCCACAAAGTGGAATGCAGTGGAAGGGGGGGTAGGGAAAACCCAGGTGGCCCCGAGCCATTTCTGTCTTTGTTAAAGGAGCCAACAACCCAAACAAGAAGGGGTTGAGATGACATATGGCTAGATAGGTTTTGAAAAATTAAAAATAGAAAAGGGTTTCCAGTGTTTCTTGCTTATTATGGCATAAAAATGAGAACCAATTTGCACAGATGTTGGCAGTAGCAGAATGAATAGTGGAGGCTGATTAGGTATGTTTGCCTAGGGCAACTCATTAAAAAGCACCCGACTACAGCACTGCAACCCCTATAATTTCCACTGCCTCCCACCATTACTACTTTATCAGCTTCGGAGGGAAAGTCAGTTTGCTCTTCAAAAAAGCCCACTCCTGATATGTATTTTTTTTCCCCAAAGCCCTTTTCTTTCTTGTAGAAACACACTGGAATCCTTCAATTGCTTTTGGATGGGAGTTTATGGCGATACCTTTCTTAGCCATAAGACAGGAGATTAAAGATCTACAACTTGCGGTCTCTGTCACTTCTAAGCCTTTGTCTTTCTTCTAGTCAGCAACATACCATTACAGATGAGGTAAGACACCATGTGCTCATTCTCTGTGTGTATTTAAATTGTGGATTCAGCAAGTTCTTCTCTTTGTTTTGACAATGGGGAAGGGAAGGCTGCTTTGATCTTTGAAAATTATGCCTATAAATAATGCCTATTCAAATATTGGCTCAAGATTAAAACAGTGATTGCTTTTGAATTGTTTTTAGAATTGTTCTCTTCCAAAGTCCTCTTCCCTCCTTTGGATGTCTTAGATGCTGACCAAGTTCAAATTTCCATATAATATTTGTTTATCTGAAGTATATTTGGCAAACAAATGCTGTAGTATATCTCAGGTAAATATTTTATGTTTTAGGTTTTTTTTTTTTATTAAAAGTAATGCATGCTTATCACAAAGTTGTACTGCATACTAAAGAATAAATATGGGAAAAAACATCTATAAACTCACCACCAAGAAATACTGGTATAATCTTTATTTATATGTTTTTATAAATATGTGTGTGAGCAAATTATATACAGGTTGCAAATTCCTAATTACACTTGATCTTAGCCAAAAGGCCGAGAAGCGATGCAAATTCCTAATTAATAATTAAAAATCCCCAATCCAAAATATTCCAAAATCTGAAACTTTATGAGTGCTGACATGAAAACATAAGTGGAAAATTCCACATTGTGAAATTTTGTTTCATGCAGAAAATCATTAAAAATATGGTATAAAATTAAATTCCGGCTAAATGTATAAGATATATATGAAACATAAATGAATGTCATGTTTAGACTCAGGTTCAATTCCCAAGACATCTCATTATGTATATATAAATATTCCAAAATTTGGGTAAAACTTCCAGAA
This sequence comes from Marmota marmota marmota, assembly GCF_001458135.2. Lineage (NCBI taxonomy): Eukaryota > Metazoa > Chordata > Mammalia > Rodentia > Sciuridae > Marmota > Marmota marmota. The sequence continues at coordinate 29,593,440 of NW_026000249.1, forward strand.
ATCCAAAATACTTCCATACCAAAGCATTTCAAATAAGAGGTACTCTACCTCTATATGTCTTTAAAATTTCATTTTAAATTTGCCATCATATGGTTAAATAGTTTTGAATTTTCTTCTTTTTTAAAATAAGCTATTATTCCATGAACTAAATGGTGCTCAATTTGGTGTATCTTACTTGTATGTGGTGAGATTTATTCTTTTTCCTATTGGCACTTTGTTTAGTGAGCTTCTTGTAGCCTAGTTTTTCACTCTGACTTCATAGCATGTGAAGATAAGCTCTACCGGGTGCATGAAGGATTTTTTATTTGCTACTCTTTCAGAAGAGAACAATGAATTCAATTCTGTGGTTTTAGATTTAGCTTCAAAATTCATAGGTATTTGACCATAAACTTAAGTGGTAGGCAGTCAGGTTTCCAACATGCATTAATTCCATGTCAAATGCAGAACATGATGTTAATTGTTTTAGAGCATCTTATGATGTAGAAAGACATCAGTCTTCCATAGACCAGTAGTTCATGAAACAATCGTTGAGAGAGAATGAGTTTAATTGGAGTCTGGCACTGGTTGGTTCTTAGGGGAAGCAAACAGTATGGACTGGCTAAACTAAGCATTTGTTTTTGGACCAAGAAATGTTATACTCACAAGCTCAGAGGCAGAAAAAGTCTTTATAAGTGTAAGGAATGGCAAGCAGCTTAACTTGGCAACAGCAAGGGAGCCATGCAGGGGAGAACAGTCTGGAGGCTGATTTGTTTGGAGGACCAGGACACTGGGCAGACAAGCCTGGATTTGGCAACACAGATGGGAAGGATCCCAAGTAGGTTTCTCAACAGGGAAGTGATATAAAGATGAGGACATTCAGAGCAGATGATTTTTATTGCCTGTGTGTATCTGTAGCGCTCATTATCCAGTGTGATCATTCTGAGAGCATGCCTGCTAGGGTTCTGCCCCGTCGGAGTCTGGCCATCTAAGCTGTGTGCAGCTTGTGTAGCTAGTATCACATCCTGTCCCACTGGGAAGGTCTGAGGTGGGCCAATTCTGGCCCCTTGAAATAATCAGCTCCCACTGCTCTCTGTGTATAAAACCAAAAGGAGCAATTGGCTTTGTGGGTAATGCCCAGATACTGCCAACAGAAAGTATAAAACTAAATTGGAGGAGAAGACAAGGGGGATTATTTTTCTACCTAAACTCTACTCAAGAGGGAGTACTTGTTTACTCCCTAAAATTCTTAACACAGAGATTCTTAACACAAAAAACACATTGCATTTGGGGATGGAAAATGGAACTTACATAGGAGAATTTTAAAATCTCTAAAAAAACTGCATATACATTTACTCTTTGAATTACTAATCCCACTTCTAGGAATCTTCTCTAAAGTTACAATGAAAAAATATGTACAGACACATATGCAAGGTTATTCATTACAATACATTAAAGCTAAACATTGGAAGCAACCCAAATTCCTTCAATAGAAGACTGAAAATCTGTTCTGTATCTACATAAAAGAATACTAACTACAAATGAAATGAGTTATTGCTCTATATATTGCTGGAGAGTGGTTTCCAGAATATATTATTATGTAAAAAAGTAAGGTAGGGGAAATATATATACTACATGATCATTTACTCTAATAAAGGGAAGGTATGAATCTATCTATTCATATTTGTATACATATACATATGTAATATATATTTGCTTATATTAAAAAAGGAAGAATAAACTCAAAGCTGTTTTTTAAACAAAATTCCAACAGGGAAGGGGAGAAGAAACCAAGGTGAAGAGAAAGTGATAGAAGTGGAACATCTCTGAATATACCTTATTTTATAGATTTGAATTCAGAAACATGCAATTATTTTACAAAATTATGTTGCAAAATTAAATTTAAAAAGCAATCCCTGCAAAAGAATGGCAATAATAAGTAGTTGAAACAAGCTATGTAACACATTTTTGGCTTAACCACACAGAGAAGAACTGTTCCATATGATTTCAATTAAACACAATCATTTGACTTTACATTCCAAGAGGGATTATATGCTAAGGACAGAAAGAACTGCAAAAATATCTTCATAATATTGATGTTGTGATTCTGATATTGTTTGTGTAGTTTGGGATAAAGCAAATGAATATTTATGTTGGTATTGTTGGGAATTGGGATTTTCAGCATGGTTAAAGGAGATACCTATATAATATAAATTAGAATAAGTAAAACATTGTATTTCTGAATTTGAAATGGAAGTATCATTATAGAATAATATTATATTCCATCTTTTTAAAAAATCTATTTTCTAGCTTTGAACACTGAAAAGACCTGAAAACAACGATCAACACAGTAATAACAAACACCTCTGGTGTCCAGGTGATAGTCTTTATCATTTTCCATTAAAAGGAAACTGAACTCCTTAGAAAAATAGCTAATATCAGAAGTATGCCAGAAAATGTACAAGATAAACTGAAAGTATTTTGTTATAGTAGGAGGCAAGAAAGTTTACAAATATACAAGAACACAAGTGTTATGGCTTGGATATGAAGAGTCCCCCAAAGGCTCCTGTGTAGAAGGCTTGGTTCCCAATGCAGCAATGTTCAGAGGTAGGAATTTGGGGTAAGTGATTGGATTTAGAAGATTCTGACCTCATCACTGAGGGATTCATAATTTGAATGGACCATTGGGTGGTGGTGGAAAATGTAGGACCTATTAGAAGGAAATAGGTCCCTGAGTGTGTGGCCTTGGGAACAGTATTTTGTCCCTGATTCCTTCCTATCCTCTCTCTCTCTGCTTTCCAGCTACCATGAGCTAAGCAATTTTCCTGTAATATCCTTCCTCCATCAAGTTCTGCCTTACCACAGTCCCAGAGCAATTGAGCCACCTAACCATGGACTGAAATCTCTTCAACCGTGAGCCACAATAAATCTTTCCTCCTTTAAGTTTCTATTATCTATATTTTGGACAGTGATATAAAGCTGATTAACATGAGACATAAGGGCCACTTGAACACGGACAATTTGTTTTTTGGTAAGAATAACAACTGTAATGGATTGAAACATATATGTTTGATTCATATGCGCATTCTTTTTTTAGAAAAAGTAAAGCTCACCTTCATACCTTCTCTAAATGTATTAGAGAACTAACAGATATTTTGAAAACTGGAAAATAAAGGACTAAAATCCTAGCTTTTATCCTATCTTTCCCACATTACAAAGCATGTAATAACAATAATCAAATAATTTATAACTGGAAGTTCCTCTTTAAAGAAGTGTTTTAGATGGTATATGAAGAAGGAATGATAGAATTATATAATTATATACAAGATATAATTATACAAGAGTAGTGTTATAACCACTAATAAAATAATGGATGTGGACAATGGTTATCAGTGACTGCTAACATCACCAAAAGAGAAAAACAGCCTTTGTTAGCTTCTTAATGGATGATCACAGCATTACCTATTGAAGACTATTGCCAAAAAATGTTTAAACTGAACATGATCCAGACTTTAATAATCTATTTACAGTAAAAACAAGGAAAAGAGGAACATGGGTAACATCACGGAATACAATTAGCAAAATCTAGACTATAGAAGACAATGGGACAACCAGTCTAGTTCATTCAACAAAAATATTATAATGCCAAAAAGGGGGAATGGGGAAACAAAAGAGACAAAAAGGTAAACCAATTGCTATGAAGTCAACACCACAACATGCAAATATAATACAATCAGGGAAATTAAAATAATGTCTGAAGAGTTGAGAATATTAAGGAATTATTGCTAATTTTTACATGTGATATTGGTATTGTCTTTTTTTGGAAGTACATACTGATGGACATGATAGAAAGCTGTAGATTTGTTTCAAAGTGATAGAATAGTATAGGATAGACAGGTCAGTGAATAGAGCAATGGGAGAAACAATATTGGCATGAGCTATTGATTGAAGCTAGGTGATAGAGTCACTATATGCATCACCAAATCATGATCAGCAGGATTAATTCTCCTGACTAAACAAATGAAGAAGCAAATATGAGTAATAGAACACAGAGAGGATAAGCAATGTCTTAATTTCTTCAAAGATTACTAGTCTGCTTCAAATTTGTGAGTCATATGATTTAAAATGCAGTTTATTTTTTTTATTTTAATATCATGAATAAGAATTGAGAACTTTCATAGAAAATTTGAATTTGGCAATGAACTATACAATCCTAAATGTCTGGACTTGTTAGAAAAGGTGACATTTTGAATTGTAATGTTTACGCATGAGTCATCTCTCTTATTAGAGTCCACTGTTTAATCTGTAGTAGCCAAGGATTTTGATAAGTTATATATGCTGCAGGTTGTATGCTCTATTTCTTGGTAAGTAATGATGGGTGTTAGCACAAACACTGCTCATTTGTCATCTTTCACTAAGCTAAAACTTTTCTGTGCAGATGGCACACAAGTCTATTCTTTTATCCCTGACCTTCTTGGGCCTATCAGCAATCTCTTCCTTGACTCTTACTGTCATCTCAAATAGAAGCTACCAAAATCACATTCCTCTTATTTCTTCTGAAGTGCTTCTCTCTTGACAAAGCCTAACACCCGATGACCCTTGTCTCAGGAAGTACTTTTTGTGTTTGTCTGTCTTTGGCTATGACTGCAAGTCATCCGGGGAACTGTTTACAGTTTCAGATACTGCCAGTCACCACTGAGAAGGAAGAAAACTATCTATCTATGAATTCTGTGGAGATATAGATGTTTTAGTTTCTAGAAGATGGGAAAGGAGGGCCTCATTGAATGCTTTACTTTCATTGACACAAAGATCTCTACTCTTTACTTCTTATTTCTGGGTAGCTGCTGAATTGACTTCAGTGGTGTCCAATTAGGTGTATAATTTTATGGCATATAGTAAGTGTCTATAGTTTTTTATAGTTTTATTTAATAGATGAGTAAAAGTCACCAAAGCATACTTGGGAGTTAGATAGTTTTGAATTCAGTGTAATAATTTATGCAATTAATAGATAAATCTGTGCCATCCTCCAAACAAAGATTAATTGAATTCATTTCGATAACATTATTCCTCAGATTTCTCTTTGTTATATGCTAGCACATTTAATAATAGACATTAATAATGCCTTGGATTTGTGAAGCAGTACTGTATTGAAACCATTCACATTGATGCTATCTCATTTTATAAGGTAGGCAAAGCAATTATTTGAGAAATTAAGAAATTTTGATCTGATGAGGTCAGAAGACTCACAAAGTTACTACCAGAGTTAAGGAATGTTCTTTATGTATCCTCCCACCTTCCCCACCTCCTAATTCCCTTACTCCCTCCCCCAGCCTCCTAGACCTTGATTCTCACTTCACCATTCAAAAGATCAGGTTTTTGTTTCATTGATCTTTGCTCAGAAAAGCACCCATTTGTTATCTCACACTATGTAGATTGAATCTATGTGCCTTCTACCAAATTCATGTGTTGAAATCCTAACATCCGAGGTGATGATGGTATTAGAATGTATATGGACCTTAAGGAGATTATTAGGTCATGAGGGAAGAGCTCTCATGAATGGGAATATTAACTTTACAGACCCACTACTGAATATATACCTAAAGGAAATGAACTGTGTATGTCAAAGAGACATCTGCAATTGCATGTTAATTGGAAACTCATTTATAATAGGCAATAAGTGGAATCGACCTAAATGTCCATCATTGTATGAGTGGATAGAGAAAACGTGGTGTACAGATACAATGAAATACTATCCAGCTATGAAAAAGCATGAGATTCTGTCATTTGCAGCAATGTAGATGGAACTGGAAGATGTTATGTTAAGTGAAATAAGTCATGTGCAGAAAGAAAAATACTGCATGTTCTAAATTAAATGTGTAAGCTAAAAATTTGATACCAGAAGTAGAGAGTGAAATAGTGATTATCACAGCCTAGGAAGGATATGGAAGAGGGATATGGAGAAAGAATGGTTAATGGATACGAGGGTGCAATTAGACAGGAGGAATAATTTCTAATGTTCCATAGCTCAATATTGACTAACTATGGCTGTTTACAATTAATTGTGCACTTCAAAATAACTAATAGAGATAATTCTGAATGCTCCTATCACAAAGAAATTATAAATGTCAGGAGTCATGGATATGCCATTTATCCTGCTATGTTCATTCCACATGGTATACTTGTATTAAAATATCACAATTTACCCGATAAATGTGTGTCATTATTATGTGTTAATTAAAAATGAAAAAAATATTTTAAAAAAGAGATTCTAGAAAGCCCCCTCACCCTTTATTGTGTGAGTACACAAGAAAAAGATTGCCTTTTGTGAAATAGGAAGCAGGACCCTGCCTTATATCAAATCTTCTAGTACATTAATCTTAGATTTCCCAGTCCCCAGAACTGTGAGAAATAAATTTCTGTTGCTTATAAGCCACTCTCTATATAGTGTTGTTTGAGCAGCCAAATGGACTAACATACACAGTTTTTGTGGCTCAACTGAATCTTCTGCTTAGAGACTACAGATCACAAATTTGTAATCAAGGTGTCAGCTGGAGCTATGATCTTGTCTGATGCTTGGGAACTTCTTAAAGTTCATCCAGTTTACAGACAGAATCCAGTTCCTTGAAATTGTAGCACTCATGGAATATTTCATCATCTTTGAAGGCAGCAGGAAACTGTCTCTCAGGTGCTTTACCTTATTTTAAGAACTCCCCCAATTAAGTCAGACCCACCCAAGATTGGCTTCTTTTTATTAACTCAAAATTGACTGATTATTACTCTAATTACAGGTGTGAAATCTCATACTCATGGAGAGGAAATTATATGGGGCATGTATACCAGGAAGTCAGAATCTTGGGGACCTTCTTATAACTCTGCCAACTACAACCTGTATTTGATAAACTCAAAAGATTACTGTGAGAAGTTAAAGAAGAACTAAATAAATGGAGAGAAATACCATGTTCATGGGTTGAAGGACACAATATTGGTAAGATATCAATAATTAAATACAATTAAAACTAAAATTAAATGCAATACAAATTAAAACTCCAATAGGCTCTTTTGTAGATATTGATGCTTGGGAACCTCTCAAAGCTTATCCAGTTTACAGACAGAGTCCAATTCCTTGATTCTGTCTGATTCTAAAGTGATATGGAAATGTAAAGGAAATAGAATAGCAGACATACCCTTGAAAAAAGAAGATCAAAGTTAGAGGAGTAAAACTATTTAATTTAAAAGCTTATAAAGACAATGTGGTATTGACATCAAGATAGTGAAATGAATCAATGAAATAAAATAGAGATGCAAGAACTGGGCCCACACATATGTGAACACAGGCCCATGTCTAAATGGAGAAGTGGTGACATTGCATTGTTAGACAAGCATGTGGGATGTGATGTTTGATGGTACAGCTACTACCATACCCACCTATGGTGACATCTGTAATAAATATTGCTTCTAGTATTTGTTCAATTTTCTAAGGTTTCTTGAGTGAAAGTGGGCTTCTCACTGATGGTGTTTAGAATTCTTTCAGTAGATTCCAAAAGCTGGCTCTTTCAATATTTTCAAAGCTTCTCTTTTAAAGAAAATGGGGATAAATGTTCTCCATAATGGGTTGAAGATGGAATCATTAGTTACTGCTCATCAGATACTTCTGGCACTCCAACTTCTTAGCACTTATTAGGATTGTCTTCTTGGCCCTCTTGTGGTTAGGTCAGGCTATGTGATTAATTCCAGGCTATAAGATGAGCTGGAAGCAATGAGTATTCTGGGCTGGAACATTAAATAATTAATGTGAAACTTCTGCCAAAATAACTTGCAGTGATCCAGGTTGTAATCCCTTTATCAGTCGAGGTCTCAGAGTGAAGACCACATGGAACGGAGCCCCCTGCCAACCTGCAAAGGTTATGAAGCATATGTGAGAAATAAACTTTTGTTGTTTCAAGCCACTGAATTTTGGGGTGATTTTTTGGTCAAGCATTATCTAACCTAGCCTAGCTTCTGATATAGAAGCCATATGAAAGGTACTACCTAGCATCATGTTAAGAAGTATTCTTTTTGCAGTTAAAATAAGGGTCCCAGAACAGAGACAAATCATCTTGACTTGGTTCTGGCTAACTGTGAGTTCTCTGTCCATCTATGCACTCCTTTTTGAACTTGAAGAGGTCTTTGTCTTGCTGGGATTTAAATCTTGGATTCCAGGACCTGGATGTGAGTTCTGAAATTTATATCCAGCATCCATTCCATAAGGCCAAGTAGATCTTCATGCAACCAGAACAACATACATAGCCTGCCAGTGAAAACCAGAATTTAAGAGACAGGCTACACTGTATAGTCTCCTCTCTTTTCCATTCTATACTGAATTTCTGTAATTCTTTTCCTTTTTTCCAGTTACTTTGGTATTCCTTCTCCCTTTTATACTTTTCATCTTGATCACCTTCTTTTAACATTACGCACTGAAGACATCTGGTTACTTATTGTTATACTCCCATACCCTTCTTTTGTTAGTTGACTACCCTTTTCTTTATTTAGATTAAATTTGGTATTCTCATTTTAAGGCCCTTTCAGACTTAAAGTTAATTTTGTCTGTATCCCTGGCCTAAAGAAGTAATATGCAAAATTTCCTAGAATAAGAAAATATAGAGAATGCTACATAGTCATAACAGCTACCCCATACACAGTATTGTACTTATTATATACCAGGCGCTTTGCTAACCTCATTAGTATCTATTAACTCATTTTAGGTATAATAAGTTCTATTTTGCAAATGAGGTAACAAACACAAGGAAATATATGACTTGCTTAAAGTCACACAACTTATAAGTGGCAGAGCCAGAATTAGAAACCAGGCTGTGTGGCTCTAGAGCCCATGTTTTAATCATTGTATTCTTTTGCTTCTCTCTGTATGCAGAGGGTTTTCTGTCATGAGTCAGTAAACGATCGTCCTTAGGCCATATGTAACTTGCTGTTCATTTGTGTAAATTAAATTTTATCGGAACACAGATACCCTCACTTGTTTAATATTGTCCATGGCTGCTTCCATGCTACAAGAACAGAGTTGAATAGTTGGGATGATGACTAACATGGCCCACAAAACCTAAAATATTTACTATCTGACACCTGTTCTAAAGGATAAATAGGGATGTTCCAGACAAAATGCTCTTAGCAAAAGAAATGGCATGCAAAAATGCAAGGGACATCCATCCTCAGGGTTTTTCCAGCACCTGCACTGTAAGTTTTTTTAAAGGGATACATTTTCTCTTCATGGCAAGAACGCCTTAAGTAAATGCTGGTTGAAAACATTTGTCTAGTTTGTTCACACATAAAGGTATTAATAATGGTCACTGTATTTATTTTTTGTGTTACCTGGCATTACCAATTACAATCATGTGGGTCAGGAACAAAGAAGGGTAATGAGTATTCCAATGAACAAAATATATTATAAATTCACACTGTCAAGTTTTTAATTACATTATATTTATTCAACAAAGTATTTGTTGATAAGTTGTACATTTTGCATTCAAATGTGGTTGAGAATAGGAAATTATCCTAATGAATCTGATGCCTTGTCAAAATGAAAAATTAGTCCATGAGTTTCTGGTGATTGTGGTAAGAAGTTCAGAACATATACACATATTCTCTCCCCACACCCCCTTCTTTCTCTCACTAGAACTTGGTCCTCCCCAACAAACACATTCACAAACACATTTTAATAATTGATGTTTTATTTATTCTCATTCCAAAGATGAATATTTTACTGGCAATAAATTAAAATATAAATAGGATCTAATGGATGTACCACAAATGGCTTTCTTGCCTTAGAATTGAGGTGAGTCACAAGAGATAGTCTCATTGCTTATTCGGTTCTCAGAGTTCATTGTTTGCAGTAGTAGAAAAGAATGATCTTCTGACATAATCAGTTCACATGGCTTTGATATTCAGTAAAAGGGGAAACTGTTACCCGAAATAATTGTTTTAATACAGAAGGAAACATTTGTGTGTACTAAAAACTCTTTAATGTCAATTATGTGCTAGATTCAAGTGAAGAAAATATAATTTACCAAGGCGGACTCAATATGGAAAACTTGGTCAGAATTATAAAATAAAAATAATTGAACCACAGACAAAATTTACCCCATCTTCCACATGCAAAAATATCAGGCCAAGATTATTTTTCAGGGTAATATCTATGAAATATCCTAAGACCATACAATTCTTAACTTATACAAACTATTCTAGGAAATAGAGAAAGAATGAACATTGCTTCTCATCCTTTTGGCTAAGATCAAGTGGAATATCAGATCTTAGCGGTTTAATATCTGAGACATCTGCTGAGGAGAAGTATTTTAAATGGATTTTCAGAGCAGGGAGATGGAATGGGAGCTTTTTCTGTCAACACCACCACACATTGACCTAGTATTGCATATTGCAGCATCTCTAGGAATGGTGTACCAGAAAAAAAGAGGAACATACACCAACAACTTCTATTCGTAAAACTGATTTGGCAACAAACCCAACTTCAACAAACTAACTTGTCCATATTAGCCTCATGAAATAATGGAATGAAAGAATAGCTTAACATTAGAAATGATTAATATGTTATGTTGAGCTATGTGAAATTGCCCTTTTCATGATTACAAAAAGTCTTATATCAGCAATTTCAGATGGCTCAACCTGATAATTCAGCACCTTAGCAGACTGAAGAAGAAAGATAGATTGATCATCTCAGCAAATAAAGAAAAATTGCTTACATTAAACATCAAATTTAGTGGTGCATCATTATAAGCATCCCTCTTGAAACCAAGAAAAAGACAGTATAGCCATCATTACTTCTATTCAATGTCATATTATTATACATGGCCTGGAAAGAAAGAAAAGAAACAAATTGCCATAATATATTTTTCTATTCAAATAACCCAAGAGAATCTACAAACAATTATGCAAATTAAAAGAATTCAACAATGTTGCTTTGAAATAATATCATGATACAAAAACTAAGTTTCTTAACACTAAAACTAAACAACTTCAAAAATAGCAACAACAAATATAAAAGATCTAGGGGAGCATCTGATGTAAATATATAACATTTTTGGAGGACATAGTAAAACCTTTAATAAAGAACAAGGTAACTAAAATAAATGGAAGAGTTCTAGATAAGACTACTTGGTGTTTTAACATATTCTTTTCAAGCTGTTTGTTAAATTCAATGCTATTGAAATGGAACAGAGGATTTTAATGGAAATTTACAACCTTGTTTTCAAATTTATATTGAAGAGAAAATGGGGCCAAGAATAGTCAAAGTAATGTTGGGAAGAAGTAGTTAAGAGAACCTGCCTTGTCAGATAACATGATTGAAAGTTATAGTAATTAAGATAACATGGCATTATCTTGGACATACATAAACAAACAAAATTGAGAGTGTAGAAAGAGCTCCCACATGAATGGGAACTCAGTACATGACAGAGGTGGCACTTACAGATCAGTGGGAGTATGCTAATTTCCTAGGGCTCCTGTAGAAATTACCACAATCTGGGTGGCTTAAAACAACAACAAAAAACCCTCAATCTTTTATAATTATGGAGGCCAGAAGTCTGAAATCAAGATATTCCTTCTACAGACTCTAGGGGAGAATCCCTCCTTGCTTTTTCCAACTTCTGCTGGCAGCAAATGTTCTCTGGCTGGTAGAATCATAATAACAATATTTGCTTCTTTCTTTAAATAACCTTTCTCCTGTGTCTCTGTGTCTTCTCCTCTTACAGGAACACACCTCATTGACTTTAGGTCCTGCAAGCTTAATCCAGGATGATCACATCTCCACATTCATCACTTAATCACATCAGCAAACACCATTTTAAAAAATAAGGTCACATCCAGGAGTACTGAAGTTTAGGACTTAGACATATTTTGGAAGGGCACAAGTCAACCCACACAGAGATAAAGAAGAGAGAGTTCAAAAAAGGTTACTCAAGAAATTCATAAAGAAAAATAACTGCATAAATGATATCATATCAAAACCAAATTTCCATATGGATAGAATATCCAAATATAAAAAGGAAAATTTTAATGAAGAAAAGGTATGTGGAATATTATTAATGATCTCTACAGGAAGTTGTTTTGAAAACAAGACCCCCAAAGCATAAGGATAGTAGTAAACAAAAAAAATTGGTAAACTCAATTACATTGAAATTTAAAATTTCTGTACATCAAAACTACCATACAGAATGAAAACACAAATCACATTAAGAGACTATATTTACAGCAAAAATAACTGATGATATGTACTAAGCAGTAAGAAATAGAAATGAACCAGTACAATTAAAGCACAGGCAAAGCTATGAACAGACAATTCATAGAAGAGGAAATAAACCTTTGGAAAAAATACTCGAATTCACTATTAAATTGGGAAATGGAATTGCAATGAAGGATTAGATTCCATTTTACAAACATTAGATTTGTAAATATTGAAAAGCCTGAGATTACCAACACTTAGTAGTGTATATTGGTAAAACAACTTTAGAGAGCAATTTGGCTCTAATAAAGTTGAAAGTACCTAGAACTCAGAAATTCTCCATGGAGACATGTGCATTACAGCTTTCAGTCACTAGTGAGGGAATGAGTAATTTGTAATAAATTCATACAAATGTAATATTCTGTGGCAGTTGAAATAAATGAACTAGTACTGTTGATGTTAAACTAGGTAAATCTTAAAAATACAATATTAAGGGACAATACATTTCAGAAGAATTGGTACAGTATTATACCATTGATATATGGTTTTAGAACATGAATATCAATACTGTATATTTTTTAGTGATATCAATATTTGTTTTATAAGTACAAAGACTTCATAAAATTACTAAACACCAAAATTGGAGACTGGTTCCTTTAATGGAGGTGACAGAGGGAAGGAAACTTAATAGGGAGAGATGATATATGGAACTTATTTGCCAAGTTTTAATTAGGCTGATTCATGAATACATGAGTGTTCATTATATTACTGTCTGGACTTTTTGTATTTCTGAAATCCTTTGAAATCTTTCATAATTTCAAGAGGGAAAGGTGAGAGAAGATTGAGTTATTACAAGGAAGATATTATTCTTATGAGTGAATCTTTTCAATTTTAAAATAATATGAAGTTGTAACTAAAATTATAGCAAGGTAGAATTTAAATACAAGGAAGAATGAGGAAGATGACTGGAAATTGGATAAACTGAGGACTATCTAGTAAGACTGAAGATTTACATACACCAGAACCTAGCAACTTTTCTGAACACCTGTGCAAAACGGTTCTTTGCAGCTTTGAAAGAAAAGAAAGAAGAAATTAGATGACCAAAGACTAGAAAGGAGAAATAGGGAAAGATTTTGTGGTATGATGTTTTCCATCTTGCCAATCATATTACATCTCAAATAATATTTTTATCGATGCATTGCAAACTGTGTGAAACAATGGGATGTTGTAGAGGAAGCATTAACAGTGAATTCTTTGGAAGAAGAAGGCTGGCCAGTTGTCTATCTGACCCCTAAGAATCCTCAAAGGATAGCATTCATCACAACAGACTAGAGACTGCCTCTCAGTCAGTAGAAAATTCTTCTAATCATCCAATGTATAAAATTGAAACGATGGATTTGGATCTTAACTGATGCCTAACCAGAAATGGAACTTTTTTCCTTGGAAGAGATTTTCCCTAAATCTAACAAAACAATCATATAAAATAATGATATTACTAAGTTATCAACTAAAATTTTTCTAAACTGCTAAAACTTTTCACAGTCACTTTAGGAAACTGAATTATGTTTATATTTTCTCTATTAAAATGATACTACAGGGCTGGGGTTGTGGCTCAGTGGTAGAGTGCTTGCCTAGCACATGTGGAGCCCTGGGTTCAATCCTCAGCACCCCATAAAAACAAATGAATAAAGTAGAGCTATTAAAGGGGTGGGATTGTAGCTCAGTGGTAGAGAACTTGACTTGCATGTGTGAGGTACTGGGTTCGATCCTCAGCACCACATAAAAATAAAATAAAGATATTAAAAAAATAAAGTTATTAATAAAAGTTACCTCATTTAAAAAATGATACTACATGGGCTGGGGATGTGGCTCAAGTGGTAGCTCACTTGCCTAGCATGTGTGAGGCCCTGGGTTTGATTCTCAGCACCACATAAAAATAAAAATAAAGATATTATGTCCACCTTAAAAACTAAAAAATAAATATTAAAAAAAATGATACTACAAAATCATCACATAAAAAGCCAATCAAAGCATGTACATCAAAAATGTGAGAGGTGGAAGGATTTCAATTAGTAAAAATGTAATGTTCATTTTTTTCTGAATTTTGTTTTGTGGTGTTTTCCAGCTGTTTAAAATGTATACATTATTGTGATGTTTTTTCATTCTTAAGTATTTTCCATTATATGTAAACTTTATTCCTTATTTTATATTCTCATCCCAAAAGTATGTCTTCCAAATTGTGTAAGATTCAGATGCAACCTGTTATTTCCCTGAACTTGGGATTGTAAATTCTAACTGCTACCTTATCATGCACATGATAGATTCTGTGTCAGGAATTGTGAAAGTTGATGTCTTTATGACCAATCTTTTTAATATTTGGTGTCAGCCTTACTAGAATTATAATTTTTTAGTTGAAAATGGACAAAATCTGGTCCAAGAATGAGTCATTAAATCCATAAAATGTAGTTAAGAATCTTTGTTGGTAGAGTTAAATAAAATAGTAATTATTAAAATGGTAATAATCAGAGCTAGCCTTTCTTGAGCACATACTATGTGCCAAGCTCAGCATTTTGCCTTGTATATAAATTCTCAGTTATTCTTTGTATTTGGTTTATTATAGTACTAGTTGTTTAAATAAAGGTAAATGCTGAGACAACATGCATGCTAAGATCTGCTGGATTAGTGATCATTGAGTAAATATCAGGGAACTTGATCAGTGGCAGGTGTTCAGGTTCTGTAGTGCTCATTCATCTCAGGCAGTGCATGATAATCTAGCAGAGCCAGAAATTCAACTTGAAGAAAGGTGCCCTGACTCTTGTCTATGGGGCTTTTAGGCTGCATGATTAGCATAAAGGCTTTGTTTAAAGTTTGTGTCAAGTTTAGCTGACCTGGCTAGGCTAAACTACATTTCCCCCAATTCCTTTCCTGTATGTTTCTGGTTAATATGAGCTGCAAGGGAGATTCTGGGGAGATTTGGAGGGCTAAAGGGAGGCAGCTGCCAATTTGGAGTATACACACATTGTTGTTGATCTGCTGACTTATGTCCTTGGCATTGTACATCAGCTGGGCTAGGTGTGAGTGTTTAGCTTTTTGATGAAGGATTCTGCTTCTTCAGAAAAGCCTGGTCTCAGAGGCAATGAGAATAGATATGGATTTCAGTTCTTCCTTGTATGTTTCCCTGTGGGTTTCCAGCTTTAATCATGGAGTCTCAGATGACTTGTGTAACTTCCTTTCCTGACTACTTTTGTTGTGGACTTTAAGATCCAGCATTAAACATGAGGACAGCCTTACCATGACTGTTTAATTAGCTCCCACAATTGTGTAGGTCAATTCCCTGTAATAAATTCATATATATGGGGGGACCCAGGGGATGGGGTCATCCCTTGGTATCCCTGGGGTTGTAGGATCCCCACAGATACCCGAATCTGTATATGCTGAAGTCCCTTATATAAAA
The DNA here is from genome assembly GCF_001458135.2 of Marmota marmota marmota. Classification (NCBI taxonomy): domain Eukaryota; kingdom Metazoa; phylum Chordata; class Mammalia; order Rodentia; family Sciuridae; genus Marmota; species Marmota marmota. The sequence continues at coordinate 29,609,096 of NW_026000249.1, forward strand.
TGGCTTAGTATTTGCATATAACCTACATATATCTTCTCATAGACTTTAAATCACCTCTAGAATACTTTCAATACCTAAAACAATGTAAATGCTATGTAAATAGTTGTTATACTGTATTATTTAGGGAATAATTACAAGGAAAAAAGTCTGTACATGTTCAGTACAGATGTAATTGTTTTGTCTGAATATTTTCAATTCACAGTTGGTTGAATCTGCAGGTGTTGAACCCATGAATACATAGAGCCTACTACACACACACACACACACACACACAGTATATACACAGAGTATATATCTATCTTGTATTTGTTCTTTTTCTGTGATTGAACCCTGAGATCTGATGGATACAATTAGAAAAACATTGGCCCCTCTTGTGCTATGATAAGGGCTCTGAAGTCCAACATTTGCACTTATAGATGAATGACATTGCAAGATAGTGCTAAAATTCACCAATTTACTATTCATGATCAGGGAAAATTAGTCTCTTTTCTGGCATTATCAGGAGCTAGGGCCCAGGCATTGCAATCAATCAGGAAGAATTGTGCTTATTTATGGACTGTGGCTGGTTTTCATGGAGCTTTGTTAGAGGCTGACTCCTTTTCTGAGACGCCAATGGACAGGGGATCAGTCTTGGGCAAGTGCAACGGATTATATTTTTCAAAGATAGCTTTACCATTATACACTACATCCCACATGCTTGGCTAACAGTGCAATGTCACCACTTCTCCATTTAGACATGGGCCTTTGTTCCCTTTATTTGAACCTAAAATAATTTTATTACTGCCCTCACTACCAGAATGCTGCAAAAATGATGCTATATGACATCCAAAGCTCGATTTTAAAAAGTAATATACTTTCCATCTGATTGTATATTTTCTTTCTCTCTTTCCCACTCTCCCCCTTTCCTACCCGTTTTCCCCCTCCTTCCCTCCCTCTTCCCCTTTTACTCCCTCATGGAACCCTGTGACCATTTTAAAGGAAACTGATATTAACACATATGGACAGACCCATGTTGACAGGAACAAAATTCTACAACTGATATCCAGCATTAATTATCAGACATAAGACTGAATGAGGCTTTAGAAGTTTATGGTCCCCATATTTTAAGCCTTCTAGTTGAGGCCTTAGATGTTGTGGGACAGAGTGTAGGATAGATGAGATGTCCTCAGAAAATTCTGCCCAAATGGCACATGTGAGCAGAATAAATATCATTGCTATTGTTTCACCACTAAATGGTGGAGTAATTTATTTGGCATTAGTAATGGAAAAGAGAGATTACTTGTGTATAATAGTTAGTTATTGCTGAATAACAAATTATTTTAAAATGTAGTAACTGCAAAGTATAAACCTTTACTATCTCATACAGTTTCTGGGGTTCAAGAATTCAGTGGGTAGCTTTGGCTCAGGACTTCCCATAAAATTTCAGACAAGATGTTTAGGGCTACAGTCATTTGAAGGTTTGACGAGGTTGCAAGACCATCTTTTAAGGTGGTCACATGGTTGTTAGGAGGAAGCCTTAGTTCTTGCTGGATGTTAGCAATAAGCCTCAGTTCCTTGCCATATGAACCTGTCAAAGAGCTGTCAGAATACCCTCATGATGTGAAAGTTGGCTTCTCCCTGGAGCAGATGATCAGAGAAAGAGAGTGAGAGCAAGAAGGAAGGAAAAATTCCTTTCATAATCTAGTCTTGGAAGTCGCACACTGTCATTTCTACCCCATGTTTTTTGTTAAAGTATGGCCCACATTCAATGGCAAGACGCCTAGACTCTACCTTCTGAAGGTGGTAATATCAAAGAATTTATGGATATAAATCACTATACCCTGACTTCAAATATATTCTCTCTGCCTCCACCCATTCTGTCAGCAACCCATCCTCTTTCAACACAATAGAGCTTGTAAGGCTAGTTAAGGCCAACACTCTAGGAGTCACTGGAAATATTCAGAATGGCTAAATGACTATCCAAAGTATAGATCATGTTCACCTGATGAAGCTGGCAGCGGGAGGTGGGGAGGTCGGGAGGTCATTTGTAAGAAGGATCCAGGAGGCATGCATTGTCTATTTGGAAAGTATAAGGCTAGTACCTACTAGTGACACATGGAGGTTGAGCAAATGTCAATAAAGATTTGTGAAATTGCTCTAGACTCTCTTCCAATGATTAGGGAACATATGTCATTCTGGACAAAGAAAGGGCTCTCCTGCATTGTTGCTCAGACTTTAATTCTAGGATCCATTGTTGGTAGTTTCATTGGTAGGGATTAAGCATTTGAATGCAGTGGAATTTGCAATAGACTGGGAGATGCTAGTAGCAAAGTGGTGGTATTAGGAGAAAGTGGAATGGCCTTTCTTCTCCACTGTCCAATGTCTTCACATCTAGTCCAGGCTTTTACAGGTATAAGCTTACTTCTGAGCATGGCTCTTTCCAAATCACATAAGTTTTTTTTATATATCTTTTTTAGTTGTAGTTGGACACAATATCTCTATTTATTTTTATGTGGTGCTGAGGATCAAACCCAGGGCCTCACATGTGCGAGGCAGGTGTTCTACCACCGAGCTACAGCCCCAGCCCCCAAATCACATAAGTTTTGGTATGTGGTCCTTTCATTTTCATTCATTGCAAAATATTTTCTAATTTTCCTTGTAATTTGTTCTTTAACCCATTGTTTATTAAAGAATGTTGTTTAATTTTCATATATTTGTGAATTTTCTAATTTTCTGTTATTGATTTCTAGTTTTATTTTACTGTGGTTCAAGAAAATACTTTTTATGGTTTTAATCTTTTAAAATTGTGGAGCATTTTGTGGCCTAATATATGGTCTGTCCTGGAGAATGTTTCATGTACACTTGAGAAAAATGTATGTTCTGCTGGTTTTGGGTGGGGTGTTCTGTGTATGCCTCTTAATTGGTTTATAGTATTGTTCAGGTTCTCTATTTACTTAATGATCTTCTCTTTAGTTATTCTATCCATTATTGAAAGTGGGGTATTGAGGTCTCCAACTACTGTTGTTGAATTATGTCTTTCTTATTTTTGTCAATTTTTACTTGATGTATTTTGAGTTCTGTCATTAGATGTACATATATGTTTCTAATTGCATCTTCTTGATGGGTTCTCTCTCTTATCAGTATATAATGTTGTTTTTTGTCTTTAACAGCATTTTTTAAAAATTCTACTTTGTCTGATATTAGTAAAACACTTCAACCATCCTTCTTTTAGTCACTATATGAATTTTTTATTCTTTCATTTTCAACCTATTTATATCTTTACATTTAATTAGTCTTTTGTAGATAAAATAAAATTAATTATTATTTCTTTTCTTCTACTAATGTTTGGTTTAATTTGTTCTTGTTTTCTCAGTTCCTTGAGGTGTGACAAGAAGTTATTTAATATCTTTATTCTACTTGGATGCAGACACTTATTGCTATAAAATTCCCTCTTAGAACCACTTTTGCCATATCCCATAGAGTTCATATGTTACACTTCTATTTTCATTTATGCAAAGAAATTTTTAAATTTCCTTTTAAATTTCTTATTGGCCCATTGGTTGTTCAGGAGCATGTTGTTTAATTTCCTTGTATTTGTAAGGCTTTAGAAGTTCCTCCTATTTCTTGTTTTATGCTGTGGTGGTCAGAGAATATGCTTAATATGATTTCAATCTTAAATTTCTGAGACTTGTGAACTAACATGTGGTCTACCTTGGATAATGTCTAATTCTTTAGATAGAAAATGATTAGAGATCAGCAGGGACTGTGGATCCAGACTCCCTGAGTCCAAATTCTGATTCCATTTATTGACCACCTCTGTGACCTGTAGCAAAGTAATTAATCTTTCTGTGCTTCAGTTTCTTCACTATGAATTATGGGGATAATAATGGTGTATAGTTCATAGTGTGTTTGAAGATTAGATGAGCTAGTAAAGTTAAGAGCATTAAAAACAGTTCCTGGCAGAAAATACCATTTAAAAAGTTTGGCACCTACTATTATTATAAAACTAAGTAGAAAAATATAAAACACATTTTCACAATAATATTTTAATGGTCACATTTCATTATTATCTTCATTTGCCCACTTACTTATCCTGGCGGACCCTTATGGAGCACATGTCACTTCAGAGCCTTCTCCTGTTTTGCATTTAATCTTGTTAGAATGACCACAAATCAAAGGGGGAAAAGAAAATTGAATGGCTTTCCCATCATGCTTCTTCCTGACAACTTCTTCAATCCTCCTTGATCTCAAAAAGGATGAGAATGTTCAGACGATTTTCTCATAACTAAAATTGTACAGACAGTTCTTGTACTGAACATTCCATTTTCATGAAGCATTTTATTTCCTTCTGTATAATTTTAAGTTAAAAACATATATAACATTAATCTCAACAAAAATTGTTGGTTGTGTTATAGTCATCCTTTTAAAGTATTAATCCACTAAATAGATTAATCCTCTGATTAAGTCACAGTTCCAGTAATCTAATTATTTCACCTCTAAATATTGCTGTATTGTCTTACACATGAACTTTTAGTGGATACCTCATATTTAAATAATAACAAACATTTAGGTGGATAATGATAAATAACAATGCTCATTCATTTATTGTTAAGTTTTGAAAGCATACTGTAATAGAAATTCACATAATTCTTACAACAATTCCATGAATGAGGAAGGGCAGGTATAACTAATCTCTTAAAGACAAAGACCTAAAATGAATTTAGAAGTAAATATGGTAAAATTACAGTGGATGTGACCCTTTTGATTTTTTCTTAGAGATATGAAAGAGCCTCTAGTTGCTCAAATACATACTGTCCATTGTGTAGAGAAGACTTTTGTCAACTGGAGAAGTCAGTTGATCCTCTTCCCATGACTACTTTATGTTCTTTTTTTCTAAAATATTTATTCATTTTTAGTTGTAGTTGGACACAATACCTTTATTTTAATGTGGTGCTGAGGATTGAACCCAAGGCCTCGCATGTGCTAGGCAAGTACTCTACCACTGAGCCACAACCCCAGCCCCACTGACTTATATTCTAATTGAACCACTCCATAGTCTTTGACCCTATATATTGATGCTTCTGTCTTCCTGTGGTCCAAGCTAACTGACTGAAATCAGATGCTTTGATGTTAACTCTATAAAGCAGGACTAACCAATCAGATTTGCTTTATGGAAGATTCAACTTTTCGCCATTCCTTGCATGTATATCTTTATTGTAGTCTCACTATGGGCAGATAATGCTTTCCCACCCTGGACTTTGTTCTTGTCCTGTCACTTATGTTGGCCAATGACACATAGGTGGAAGTGTCATTGTACCATTCTGAGCCTAGGCTTTAAGGGGCTTCTTTCATTTCTACTTATTCTCTTATGCCTCTCTTATATCATGATAAAAACTTTCCCTGGAGAACTTTGGCCCCTGTAGATTGAGTCTTAGAATGTACACTTGTGAAGCAGAATTGCCCAGCTGAGCCCATTATAGTCAATTGACACCTAACTGACTCAAAGATTCATGGGAATAAATGGTTCATGTTTTGCCACTGATATTTAAGACTAACTTGACTAAAGTCCAGAGACCATGGTCACTGAATAGTGTGTTCTTCATCTGAAAGTTTATTTAGACTATGTGAATCAGTCTACCATTTGGGGCCATAAATGAGTAAATGGAGAAAGCCAACCTATCTAGAGAAGTAGGGAGTGGAACTTACTAGTGACTGAGATAATTACCTTGGCTTCCAGCTATTCTCTAGTTTCAGCTTCCACAAGGCATGGAGCTTTGGGAGTAGGTAGCAAGTCCCTGGCCACTGGACTGGGTTTCCTGGCTGGCATTCACATCAATAGAAAGACAGGTTATAGCTTGGCTCTCAACATCCACAGCCGAAGGGGCCCCAGCAAACTTCCAGCTGCCGGCTGATGATTGGCTCACAGCGGCCGCAGCAACATCTAGCTGATTGGCTCCTCTGCGGTGATGCTCATTGGGCTGTTTCCCTGTGGAAAACAGGGAAATCTTTTAGCAGCTAAAAGAGGCTGTAACAACCTATGGTCCTCAAGCACCCTTCACTGTAAGCATGGTCGAATCCATTAACAACTTGAGCATGACGCCAGCAGATTGGGCTAATATGTGTAAAGCTGTGCTAAATGGAGGACAATACCTGTTATGGAAGGTTGCCAATGAGGAATTTTGCAAGGAGACGGCTAGGCGAAATGCAGCAGCTGGTTATCCTCAGAGAAATCTAGATATGTTGTTAGGAAAGGGACCTTATGAGGATCAGCAGCAACAAATTGCATATGATCCTGG
>NW_026000249.1:29615641-29621137 GCF_001458135.2 Marmota marmota marmota
GAATCTTAAAATGGCTACCCATCCTCTCGCCCTGCCCTCAGGGGCGAGCAGTTTCACTTACCCTCAGTCGCTCCCCGTGCGAGCCACCAAATGCCACAGTCTGGCTGGGCACAATCAGGAGCCACTTGTCAAAAGAAACTAACTTTATTTTTAGAACCACACACACCAAACAAAACAGCCTCTCAGGAAAAACCCTCAGAGCCTCAACTGCCACCACCGGCTTTCCACAAGCCTCTCTCTCCCACACAAGCTTCTCTCCACCTCCCACAATCCTCCTGCTCTTGAGGCCGATTGGCTGGGTCACGTGGGCGGAGCCAAAAAAGTCCCCCAATGAGCAGCTCCATGGTCTGAAAGGGCAGGGAAACAGCCCAATGAGCATCACCGCAGAGGAGCCAATCAGCTAGATGTTGCTGGGGCCGCTGTGAGCCAATCATCAGCTGGCAGCTGGAAGTTTGCTGGGGCCCCTTCGGCTGTGGCTCTCAACAGTTATCATTTGGCTGGATAAGGAAACTGGGATACCATATGACTAAAGGAGATGAAAGAACCTTCTGTTATTTTGTCCAGTTGTCTTTCTTATGTTTTCCCTGAAAATGTTCTTGTGAGAAATATATTGTCTTGCCTAATTTCCCTATCAGGTTAAATTATATTATCCCCTATGATACTCAAAAGTGTAGCACCTCACTGTGTCTTTCTTTTTTTCTTGTCATAAAGTATTTTGAACTACAGATTACTCCTGTTTGACCTAAGAGAAACCAGTCCACATGGCTTTGGTGGGGCCTATCCTAACTACAAGGATCTGTGTATGGTGGAGGCCTTGTGAACAAACCAACCCATCTCCTTGGCTACAGACATTGATTCAGTCTTAAGCCAGGGCCCCTGTCAGGGTAATCATTTTCCTCTCTGAGAAGAGTTTAATAGGCAATTACTTCTGCTCTGATGGCTGAGTTGACTAGATATGAGAATAGAGCTGCTAGTTATTTTGATGCTATCAGATGAAAATCTGAGGATGATTTTTGGCAGGTGCCTGAAGTATGGTAAAGAAGTAGGAGGGTAGAAGAGAAAGCTGAAAGTGTTGTCTGAACTCCTGATGCAGCCTTGCTAAAGCTAACTCTTCTCCTTGGATCTGTCAATGATTAGGCCAATAAATCCACCTCCCAACTTTTCTCTTAAACTCGCTTGAGTTAGGCTTCTGTCACTCCTAACTGGCAGAGTCTTCACTAATCTGGAAGAGTCATTGAGGTAGAGAGGAGGCCCATTGTTGTGATGTAATTGGTACAGAGCTCAGCTCCTCAAAGTTCCTCTGAAGGCAGGAAGAAAATAGTGGAATCATGAAGGACATTAATTCAATTTACATTCTGATTATTAGGTAAAGTTTTGTTTAAGGCTTTTAAGAAATGCTATATTTTTATAACATCAGTAGTGAATACTGGTTGAACTATATACAGTCTGGATTCAAATATGACCTTCACCTCTGAATAGCAGCTTCATCTGTGAAATAGGGATAAAAATAATGCCTATCTCATGCAGTTGTTGCAAAAATTAAATGAGTTATTTCATACTTCTCTTAGAAATGATTAATAAACGCACAATAAATAACAATTATTAATTGCTGTTTTTATTTCTCACATTTTAAATTTTGATTTGTAAGGGAACAGGATGGTGAGTAAGCTCAAGAATGTGTAAAGGATAAAGCTTAGATGATGATGAAGAATATAACTGTACAAATGCTCAAGGTTTTTAGGAAAGGGGAAGTGGGTAATCCGTGACTGAACCAGAACTCAGAAGATTCCTGGTTGTTCATTTTGGCAGAGTTTGTTTGGGGATCAGATATCTAAAATGTATGGATAAAGACATCAAGGACTAGACACTGATATGTTCAAGGTCAAACAGAAGTTATAGGCAGAGCTGATACCTGAGTCTAGGTCTTGTGACTTTAATTGGATGTCCTTTCCAGGTCACCATAATGTAAGTAACATGAGGGCAGAGACTATATCCATTATTCGTTTGAGAGTTTGAAGAAGTTGGTATTGGATGAATGAATGAATCTGACCCCAAATGAGTCTTCTGATAATGACAGCTTTTTAACAAAGTACCCCAAACTTGATAGCTTAAAATAATAATTATTTGACTATGCTTATAGATTTGGCATGAGAGATTCATGAAGGACTCAAATAGGTGATTTTCACTTGAGGTCCCTTATGTAGTTACAGTCAAATGTCATTTGGGGTTGTAGTCATCTGAAGTCTTGATCTAGTTGGATGTCCAAGTTGACACACTCATGTGGCTGACAGCTGGGTGGTAGTTGTCAACTAGGAGTTCAATTGAGGCATCTAGAATATCTATATGTAACCCATTTATGTCCAACTTCTTACATGATGACTCAGAGCTCCAAGCAGGAGTGTTGCAAGGAACAGTGGAAGCTACCTTTCCTTTTCTGACCTAGCCTCAGAAGTCATGCAACATGACTTCTACCACATCCTATTGGGAACAGTGAGTTAAAAGACTTCCTAGTTCTCGGGGAGAAGACATAGAGCCTACTTCTTGATAGGTAAAATGTCAAAGAATTCTGGGCCATAAAAATAAAACTTTCACAATGATTTCTCTATACTTGCTCTACCCATGTAAATTCATACTACAAAGGTAAGACTTTATACTGGTCCTTTCCCAGATTACCTGATGTCAAAGTTGTAAATCACTGAGGTACCACCTGCTTTGTTTAAAGACCCTAGACACACATCCTTTTTGTGCTGTTGCTTATTTCTAGCTCAAAGCCACCAATGTGATATTACTCTTATCTCTGTGTGGCATGGTCTTGCTCTAAGTTCAGCACAGTGCACACCATTTGATACCACTCCCACTTATACTGTCTATAGCTCAAAGTCCCCCAGATTAGGCCCCTTTGGTTTAAGAAAATTGTCCTGCTAAACTCTTTAATGGAGGATGAACCATTGAGGCATAGGGGTGATCTGTGATCTGTGTTACCAAGAGAGATGAAAGTCTTTGGAAACTTTGCTTTTTCCTACGGAAACTCTTTCTAGGGAATATTAGTGTCGCTGGCCAATGGTCTCTGAAGACCATGCTGATTCTGACTCTGGTGATTTGTTCAGTAACCACCTAGTAAGAAAACATAATCCCGAGAATTTTCCTGCAGTAAAACTTTAAAGCAAATCAAAACACAAGGAATACAACCTGCAAATAGATGCAATAAATCTCAGCACTGCTATATTTAATATTCTCAATTTTGAAGGCATTTGGTTCACTGCCAAAATAATCTGAAATACTAGAATCCCATTAGTTATTAAGAACCAATTAGGTGGGAAGTTGTCAATTTGTAAACTAATTTTAGACTTATAAGAGGAAAAATAAACCAAATTATTTTAAGGGACCATAAGCTTCTTTCACACTTCTAAATATAATTATGAAACAACCAACATGCATAATGCTACCCAAAATGCAACTTTAAGATAAGACTAAACAAGAACTTTTAAGCCCTAAGGAAAATATTTATGAGCAGTGTACAAGAGGAATAATGGTAATTTATAAGGGTAGGTTGGGAAATGAGATTCAAAGGAATATTATGTTCAAACTATATGGTATGGTTAGTGTGTCCCTGAAGCTTAGAAGCAAAAAATAAAATATAAAATTGTGAAACTAGCAAGCTAGACCTTAGGAGTTGAAAGATGTGGTAATTATCCTGGTTGTGGTTAACAGTATAGGTAATTCATTTTAAGTAACAAACTACTGTATTTTCCTTCCTGAAACCTCACAGGAAAGCAATTTCAGTTGGATGAAATATACCAAATGGGGAATAAATGGTTGATTTGGCTTCCTTCATCACCTCATGCACCAAATCAAAAAGACTGTAGAACTGATTGCCCCAATTGGGAGAAAAAATGAACTAGCATAGAAACAGGTCTCTCCAAAGCTAATTCAGGAGCAAACTAAAATTGGTGAGTATGTTTTCTTAATTCTTTTTCATTTGAAAATGGAGAACCTATATTACTCAGGTTTGATTTTTTTTAAAGAGAGAACTCAGGTATTAACATTGAAGCATTGTGATGATACAGGGAGACATTATCTGGAGGCCTGTGTTATATGTGTCCCTTTGTCTCTGATAGTGAGAGATGCAGCATGTTCCATGCTGGTGAAGGAAACCCAAACATTTCTTCTGAAATTATGAAGGACTGTTAAGCTGAAGAAAATCAAAACACAGTAAAGCTTTCTGCCATCTCTCTCTGTTTGTCTAGCAGGACAGAGATTTATTGAGGGAAAAAAAGTTCTTTCTATATACCCCCACTCCCTGCTGCCACCTTTCCTTTCTAAAGACAGGATATAAATTCTCTTATACAATCTTTATCAGCTTGGACAAGACTCCAGAGGAATTCACTAGCAGACTTTTCCTTCCCACAGTTTTCCTGCCTTTGGAAGCCCAGGGCTGCTTTTCCTTTGTCCTGACACTTCTCTAAAATTTATTGTTCTTTGTTAAAGACGATATATAAGCTGGACTCTAAGCCTCTGATTTGAGTTACTTTTGAACTAAGCTTTCTCCGACATGATATGCACTGCATGTGTTAGTGAACTCCAGTACAAATTATGAGGGCGGAGGAAAAAATATATTTTCTTCCTTTCAATGGGAAGGCTTATAGCTTTTATAACTCTGTCTGGTTACCTCATGTTAGAAAAAGTTAACTCTAGAAGTCACTGCTGCAAGATTCAATACTCTCATTAAGGATGTCAGAGATAGGGGCTTCCCATAATGTAGGTCTCAGAGGAATAAAACAATAGCCATTGGATGTTGAAAAATCTGGTCCTTTTTTGAAGACAAGAGATAATGGGTGCTGCCTTACATGACTTTAAATTGGTCATTTGCAAATACAGCCATGTGTTAATGGAGGCCACCCATAGGGTTGTTCAGGTTGTTGAGCTGATCCCTACAGCTTCTCCTTGCCTGTTTCTGCTATCTCTCTATCAGTAGAGGGGTTGTTTGGTATCTCTGAGTTCCTCAGGACCTCAGAGAAATCAAAAGCAAGCTCAAAAGGGCCTCCCCCAAGCCCAGGTCCTTTAAAGGACAGAAAATAGCATTTCCATGGCATCTTGAATGTTGGTTTGGTCCCTAGTTTCCTCACTTCTTGGTATATATCCAAAAGATCTAAAATCAGCATACTGTAGGGAAACAGCCCATCAATGTTTATAGCAGCACAATTCAAAATAGTTAAGCTAAGGGACCAACCTAGGTGCCTTTCAACAGATAAATGGATAAAGAAAATGTGGTATACATACACAATAGAATATTACTCAGCCAGAAAGAAGAATGACTTTATGACATTTTCAGAAAATGGATAGAACTGGAGACTGTCATGCTAAGTGAGATAAGCCCTGAATTTATTTTTAGAATCTGTTAACATAGAAAGCTCCTCAAATAATCAATATTTACCTAACAAGAATCCTTTTATTATTATTATTATTATTATTATTATTATTATTATTTACAAAATT
>NW_026000249.1:29622398-29637294 GCF_001458135.2 Marmota marmota marmota
TCTTAGTTACTCTCCTTATATCAAAGAAGACATTTGGCATTTGTTTTTTAGGGATTGGCTAGCTTCACTTAGCATAATCTGCTCTAATGCCATCCATTTCCCTGTAAATTCTATGATTTTGTCATTTTTTAATGCAGAGTAATACTCCATTGTCAGATCACTTTGTTTTACCTCCTGTCTCAGGCTTCATTTCTACATTTAAAAATCTTGAAACTTAATTATAGTGAGTTTGAAGCTTCATTTTGAAGATTCTGTGGGACTGCAGCTGAAGGAAGGAAACTATAAAAGAGGTGTGTTCTAAGGCAGGAATGGGTAGGTAGTACTTCAGTCCTACTGTCTTTCCTGTCCTGTTGCTCATCTTTGCTTTTGTTTTTTGACTTTGTTTGAAGCTGGAAGGTAAGCATTTGGGGAACACAGGCACTTTTCTGATTTCTAACACAGGCTTCTCAGGATTCTAGATATGTAGAGTCAATTGAAAGTCACCTAAATCTCAATACCTGTAGTGAAAAAAAATCATAATTTATCCCTTCCCCACCATCTACTTTTATTTCTCTTTGTACTAAACCTTCAGTTGTTTAAAAAAGTAAAAATGTAATTAAGACCAGATACTCTGTCTGCTTGAAACCCTTAGATGGCTTTCCACCTCTCTTTAGATGAAAGATTCAAATCTTTAACAAAGTCTTACATGACCTGCCTCCTGCTGATCTTTCCAGGCTCATCTTTTACCTTCCTTCATCTTGATTTTCTAGCAGCACACATGGAAAAAGAGTTTGGGGTACATGCTGTTTACTAATGTTAAGGGAAAAAATCAAAATGGATTAGCATTAAAGTGGCACTTAAAATGGCATCAGGAGGCCATTGTTAATCAGATCTCAGACATATCTGCAGCTGAACCTTTAAATTGATGTAGATGCCCTCATACAGGTTAAGCTTTGAAACACTGTTAATTTCTGCTGACCTTCTGTACAATGGGCCTCTTCGCTCACACTGAGAGGCCGAGACCATATCCAATCTCTTTCTTACAGGACAGCTTAACTTCTGCCAGCACCAATCATAATTCCTAACTAACGAATGATGTAGTGACCAAGCCCCTTGTGATTTAAAGTTATAGCTCCTATTTTTTAAAACCTCAGAGGACATTTTCAAGATTGAATACTTTCTTGACTGCTGTCCTAATTAGCTCCAAGTAAATGTGACTTTCTTTGTTCTTTACAAGGTTGATTTTATTCTAGATTAATGCTAATAAACACCATTATCTGTAAAAGGAAAGGAGTAAGAAAGTGGAGGCAGAGGAAGCAGAGGAAGAAGTCACACTTCAATGAAAGTTCAGTGAAGTCTCAGCCAACCCAGTGGGAGTTCCAGACCAAGATTTGCTCATCCAAGTTGTCTTACTTCAGGCATTTGTGTCCTTTCCACCATGACCTCGCACATGACTCTAGGCAGAACTTGGGCAAAATGGATCTCTACAGTCCCAGCAGATGCTGGAAGAGTTGAGAGCTGTGATTTGTCCTTTTTTGGATATAGTTGCATGGGCCATCTCCATTTCTCTGTGTCCTCTAGCCATATTTAATCTCTCCACTTCCTCAAAACTTACAGAACGATTCTCCCTCTCAGACCTTTGTGTGTGCTTTCCCTTTTTCTTAAAGCACCCTTTTTCATGGCTTCTCCCTTACCCCCATTATAAACCAAGTTACTTCTATTTCTCATAGCATGTCTCATAGTTTGTAATTTGTACTTTTTGGGGGACTGGGTTATTTGACTAATTATTCTGTATGATTACTTTTGTATATTGTTTTTCTTCTCTACTATAAATTCCATGAGAACAGAGTTGTGTGTAATTTATCTTCAAAGAACAGCACTATGCCTAACATATGATAAATGATCCATAAATATTTATTGAATGAATAAATGGAAGAATGATTGAAAAGGCAACCTGGGGGCTTTTGAGTTCTACTAAAATAATACCAGGAGATGGGAGAAGAGTATCAGTGGAAAGAGGGAACTACCTTCAACTATATATTCAACTAGTATATAGAGCTGGCTTCTTAACGATGAAGCATATGATGTTTTCCCAATTACAAATTTAAAAATGCAAATAATTTTACTCTTATAAGATCTCTACTTTCCTAATATTGTTGAACTGAGTATATATTTGAGATCTGGTAAGCCATTTTGGGACAAAGAGTGAAGGTCGGAATTCTTCTTTCTTAAAACAGGCATTTCTTTGGACAGGCATTTCTGTTCAAAATTATACCATTATGACTAACAGAAAGCTCAACAATCTGTATTCTTTCTTTAAGGAGCTTCTCTAGATCAAGAGATCTAATGCCCACACTCTGACTAGCCCTGAAATCAATCAGATTTAGGTCTCAAGTAGGAACAGAAAAATCTTAAACCTCTTATCTGGACCCTAAACCCACAAGGTTCAGCCTAGGTAGTTCATTCAAACCTGTCCCATAGGCATGCAGAGTGGAAACAAGTATAATTACTTGTTATATATATTACTTGTATAATTACTTGGTCAGCCCTGAATATGCTAGACCTAGCAGTGTTTCCATGTGGGAATTCTTTCTGAGCATTTCTCAAGAAATTTACATATTTTTCTATATCTGAAATCAACAGAAAAGCCATTTGAGGAAAATGAGAAAATGTATTATAATATTATAATTTCCCTGAAAGAGGAAGATAACAATCAACAAAGAGATATTATAGATGGGAAGGTATCCACTGACTTCAAATAGAAGACAAGAACAAAAAATTCTGGCATGCTGAGTGGGAGGTTAAACTTGACATTTTCAGGTTAGGCGCAAGTAGAAGTAGTAATAATTCAGTCTTACTTGTAGCTGTTGCCATCTAATAAGTATGTGTTTGTGGGCCTGCTTGCTGCCAATGGTGAGTCATGCTTGCAAATAAAATATATATTAATCCGTTTATACACATAGCATACTTTAAACAAATCCTGTGAGTGCTGTTCCAAGAAAAACAAGTTTAGGGAGCAAAATAAGATCCTTAAATTCATACTTTTTTGATATGTGATTCTATGTAGAACTATTAAGTTTCCTAGGAGAAACAAATGTTTTATTATTAAAATGTTACTTAATATTTGGTAACATTTTCCAGTTTGAGTAGCGGCTATTAGCTACAATCCTTTGTAAATATTATAAAATGTAACATTCCTTATTTATTTTTTTCTAGAAATAAACAATGAGTAAAGAATATGAAGGATGAAGGAAGTGTTTTAAGAAAAGCTTGTGAGGGTTGAGGAAAAAATATATTTTCTTCCTTACAATGGGAAGGCTTATAGCTTTTATAACTCTGTCTGGTTACCTCATGTTAGAAAAAGTTAACTCTAGAAGTCACTGCTGCAAGATTCAACACTCTCTTTAAGGATGTCAGAGGTAGGGGCTTCCCATAATGTTGGACTCAGAGGAATAAAACAAAAACCATTGGATGTTGAAAAATCTGGTCATGATACATTCAAGAGATTATGGGTGCTGCCTTACATGACTTTAAATTGGTCATTTGCAAATACAGCCATGTGTTAATGGAGGCCACCCAAAGATTAATAAATACATTTTAGGAATTTGGAAGCACTTAGCCTGACCTGAGTCCCAAGTTACCTCAGGCTCACTGGGCACTTGCCTTTCTTCTCAATTTCCTCATGTGGGCTTCAAGAGGGTGGAAGAGTTTCTAGCTTAATTCCTGACTCACCATCCTGAGCTCCAGCTTCCTTGACTGAGGTCTTTGCCCCATGACCAGGTCCTCCTAGATCCACCCCCTCCACCTTTGGCAATGGACATTGATCTTTGTATCCTGTTTGAAGACTGAGTTGTTGCTGTATTCCACATGGATGGCCTGAAGAATTGGATGCTGATTGTTCCCTATTTGTACCTTTTCCCAGGCCCCAGATTCATTCTTGCGTTGCTTCTTTTCTCTGTTCTGTGTCACAGAGGCTGACTGGCAAACTCTCTCACCTGCGCTCCCTTTGTGTTAGATTTTGACCCATAGGCAAATCTGGCCTACTGTCTGTTTTCATAGATAAAGTTTTATTGAAACACAGCCATGCTCACATTTGTTTGTATATTGTCTGTGGTTATTTTCACACTATAATAGCAGAGGTGAGTAGTTAAAACATAAACTGTATAACCCACAAAATCTAAAATATTTACCTGATTAAGCTAAAGGGAGGATTCAGTATTAGATCAGAGAACAGCAGCTTCCTGCTTTGAATCTTGGCTTTGGAAGAGGTAGGATCTATCCTGGCCTACAGCTCACACTGGGAGTCCCCCCTTTCAAGAGAGCGGGAGACTTAGGAATAGTAATAGATTCCTGCTATCTCATCTCTGGGTGATGCAATGATCCTTGTTTGTCTCCCCTTAATTCTGCTTATAATCTGTAAATAGACCTTAATTAAAGTCTCTTCATTTGAGCTATCTGGGATAAATTTTCCTGCGTTTATGGCTAGTGCAAATGTACTACATTCCTCACCTTGGTCTCATACTTGAGCAAACCACCTTAGTAAGGGATATCAGTCTAGGTTAAGCCAGAGTCTGCTGTACCATGGGCAAGATGATTTGTTTGTGGGCTAGCCCAGTATTTCCCACTGCTAAGTTAATGTCCCCAGCCCAAGCTTTGTCCTTAATAAAAACTTATCCTTTTCTACTATTGAACCTTACTCAAAATCCCAGCTTGCTCCGTGGCTGACTCTTATGCAAGTGATATAAGAAGCCAGTATGTCTCTTTATACCTTTTACTAGTAAAACATGAGTTTAGTGATCTCCATCATTTAAATTGATTTTAGCATCTATGTTAATATCTAGATCAATTGCTTCTCAAAGACATTGAAGTGGTTTCTTCTTTCAACTTTTACAGTATCAGAAGCATAAGAGAGTCTAGATATGCAAGGTTTTGGTTGGAATGGGGTTACCATGACACCAACTCTAAATATGGCTTTTTATACTTTTCATTTGATGATTTGATTTACAAATCTCTTCCCTCCGTACCCAAATAATCTGTGGTTGTTGGCATTTTTTTCTCTGATAATTATAAAAGAAAGTAAATTTTTGCAATTTGGACTATAATCTAGATTGCCCTAAAACTTTCCCAAGAATGAAAATATAGTTGTCTCATTTTAAATTATATGTGCCTTATGAAGTTTTAACTACAGAATATAAACTAGATTCATATTATGGTTTGGATTTGAGCTCATGCATGAGACAATGCAAGATGGTTCAGAGGAAAAATGATTGGGTTATGAGAGTCTAAACCCAATCATCAGATTAATCCCCTGATGGGATTATCTGGTAACTGAAGGCAGGTAGGGTGTGGCTGGAGGAGGTGGGTCATTTGGGGCTAGGCTTTGGGGTATATATTTATTGTATCTGGTAAGTGGAGTCTTTCTGCTTCCTGATCATCATGTGAACCGCTTACCTCTACCACATTCTTTCACCATGATGTTCAGTCTCACCTTGAGCCCTGGAGAATGGATGCTGTCTATGGATGAAGACCTCTGAAACTGTCGGCCCTCAAATAAACATTTCCTCCTCTAAAATTTTTCTGGTCATGTCTTTAGTCACTGCAGTGAAAAAGCTGACTAAAATAGTCAAAGGTTATGGAAGGAATGAACAACACTTGAAAATGAGAAATCCCAAACTGTCAGAGTCATAGATAGTGCCCTTGATTTCAATAATCTTGTTTCTCATCTTTTTTTTTTCTGCCTCTCTGTTGGACTATTTAAAATTATCTATACTATAATTAATTAAAAACCTACACTGCCATGCAAGGAATGTTACGTAAAAATTTTAGGAACACAGGTGCTGTATCTACAATATTCATAGTTGTTACTATGTTTTGAGTGTAATGCCATAAACAAATTGAATACTAAGCAAAAACATAGTAACACTTAGCTCTTTATAGTTCACAAAGCATTTCCTCTTTAATTGTCTCATCAATCTTCCTAATCCTGTAAGGTAAATGTTAATAAATTCAACTTTATAAATGAGGAAATTGAGGCTGTTTTCAAACTATTAGTGGGCTCAGTAATGGTGTAAAGTGGGGGTTGATTAGTAGACCTCCAAGAAGGCAAAATGGGAGATTTGCAAGTTGATCTAGCTGTAGATAATGGTCCCAAAAAGAATGTCTGGGCATGCTGATCCTAGGAACAGACAGGCAGAGCAAGTTGCTTCAAGTGATATGCAACATCAAGCGAGAGGGCACTCCAGCAGATCAACCACAGCAATGAAAATAGTTAGAATCCAAGTATTCTGGAGTTTTACCAGAGAGTTCCAGGCAGAAGCTCAGTACTATGGACTGAGTCAATATAGGAAGTAGGGAAATACCCAGTATTGCTGTTAATTCTATGTTCACTTGTGGGAATGCTGAGGACCCTGTTATGTATCCTGATTCTGTCCCATCAATTGGTCCCATGTGTGGGTACTTTCAATGCAGGAACAGGAAAGATGAGAGTGAGACATTACTTTTGGTTGAGCCTGGAGGAAAAATTATTTGTCCTTTTGCTTCACAGTCTATGAACTTTCCATTGCACCTGACTACCTGTCATAGATTATTCAGGGTAGAAAATAAAGAGGAGGTGAAGAGACAAAGGTCAAGTGACCAATTGCTATATAGAGAGATGGGTGTAAACAAGAAAGCTTTCACAATGCAAGTGAGTTTTAGCTTCTTCTCAAAGGAGACAGAACATGTGGCCTGATATTTGTTGTGACCCTTAATGCAGTTAAACAATAGCATCAATTACCCAATCATATATTTTATCATGTCCTCCAAGGAAGTCATGTGGTCAGATTTATTCCAACCTTTCTTCTCTTCTAAGTATCTATTTTTAGTTCCAAAGATTGAATGAAGAGAATGATCCTGCCTCTCATTTTGCACAGATATAAAAACTCTTTGGAGCTGTGCTATTCAGTATGGTAGTGATTAACCACACATGTCTATAGAATGCTTGAAATGTGAGATAATCATTAGTATAAAATATGTATTGGGTTTTGAAGGCTTACTATGAAAAAATATTAAAATCTCAATTTTATATTGATTGCATATTAAAATAACACTCCTTTGTACATATTACATTAAATAAAATATATTATTAATCCTGTCCCTTTTTCTTTATCACTGTGACTACAAGAAAAATTACATGGGTGGCTCACAACTTTTTTCTGTTGGACAGTGGTTTTTTTCTTTAAAAGCACCAGGTTCCTAAAGGGTTGCTCCCTTTCAGCCTTTGCCAAATGCTTCTCTCCCCTCTAGGCCAGTTTTAACAAGTCAAATAATGTAGATTTCATAATTGGAAGGAAGGCTGCAAGTCATTTGGAAATTAGGTGATGAAACTGCAATGGGATCATAACTCCTGCATGACAATTTGCTTTTCTGAGTCTTTCTTATTCCAAATGGAATAGTCACTGCTCTGTTCTCTCCTCTAACTAATTTACATCTTATTTTCTTTCTGTCAGAAGTGTCATTTCCTGTGATTGATGAAACCATCTTTGCTAAGTGCAAAAACAAGGCCACCATGTTTTTCAAACTGGATTCACTACAAATATTTTCATCCTCTGGATTGGGAAGAATTAACAGTTGCTTAGAAACCCTTTTAAAAAATCACAATGTTTGGTTACTTTCAGAAATTGAAGTCAGGATCAAAAGGACAAAAATATATATATATCACTACACTTCCAAATATGAAGGGGGAAAAAAGGAGACACTGTCCAGCAGAGTAGGTATTTCTTTAATCCTAGGTCATATCTATACATGGCTTCTGAATTGGCTATTTTTTGACTCAAGGGGCTAGAACTATCTTGATGGATTTCTATACAATTAATTAGATTGAGAATGTAACACAGTGAATTCACTTAGGAAAGAATTGACTCGATTTTTTAGAAATGATTTTCACAAGTCTGTAGTTTTCATTTTAAGAACACATCTGAGTCAGTAATAGCAGTGTTAGAAATTTATAATAATTATTACTTCAAAATAAGGAAGGCACATTAAACAAAAGAAAGCAGATACTTTCTCTTTAAGAGACAATTGGGACTAATTATATGGTTGTATTTGTGCCTATGATGCCCTTTTCCTGCTTTGCTTTAATTTCTTTTTTATTGTCTTTTACTTTATATAATTTTATATTATATAAAATATATGCTTGATATGTTTATTAAAAAATCAACTTACTATTGTTTCATAATATTATTTTAAGTTACAAATAATAAAATTCACTTACATTTTGACATATGAATAGATTGTTGTTACCACCACTAACAGTATATAGAACAAATCCAACACTTCCCAAAATTTCTACTCGCTTCCTTTTTGCAGTAGAACTCTCTCCCTACCCTCGATTCTTGGCAACTGCTGATCTGTTCTCTGTTTCTGTAATTGTGCTTTTTAAAGAATGTCATATGAATGGAATCAGATAGCATGTAACCTTTTGAGAGGGTTTCTTTTACTTAGCATAATGGGTTTGAGATTTGTTTATGTTATTGCTTCTATCAATGGTGTTGCTGCATCTACCCTTTTGAGTGCTGACTCATAGTATGTTTATCCATTCACTTATTGAGGGACATTTGGTTTGTTTCTGACTTTTGCTGACTACAAACAATGGTGCTATAAATGTTCATGTACAGGTTTTTATGTGAACATAAGTTGCATTTTACTAGGATAAATACCTAGAAGTGGGATTGCTGGGTCACATAGTAAGTGTACATTTAACATTTTTTTACCTTTATTTTATTTATTTATTTATTTTTTAATGTGGTGCTAAGAATCAAACCCAGAGCTTCACACATACTAGGCAAGTGCTCTACCACTGAGCCACTACCCCAGTCCCCATTTTATATTTTAAGTGTATGTTTAAATTTATAAGAAATTGTTAAACTGTTTTTCAGAGTGGCTGTGCCATTTTGTATTCCCAACAAAAACATATAAGAGATTCAGTTGCTCAGCAGTCTTACTGGCACTGAGTATTACTAGTATTTTTTTTTAATTTTAGCCATTTTAGCAGAGGTATAATGGTATCTAATTCCAGTTCTAACTTGTATAATCTTAATTATTAATGATGTTGAGCATCTTTTCATGTTACTTGTTTTTCATCATACATATTCTTCAGTGAATTATCTATTCAAATATTTTGCCCAATTTTTAAAATTAGAGTATTTTCTTAATAATCTAATTTTTATATAAGTCTTTTGTCAAATACAAAAGTTAAAAATATTTCTCCCCATCTGTGTATTTTAATGTACTTTATGTTGCCTTTCACAGAGTAAAATTTTAAATTTAAAATATTATTTTTTCAATTTCTTAAGGATTATGCTTTTGGTGTCATATCTAAGAAATGTTTGCTTCAACTATGATTACAAAAGAGTTTTCCCTATGTTTTTTTTTCTAACAGTTTAGGTATTTGATTCATTTTTGAATATTTTTACATACAATATGAGATACAGGGCAAGGTTTATTTTTTTATGTGGATATTCTATTGTTCCAGGGCCATTTGTTGAAAACTTTCCTTTTACTATTGAACTTCCTTTGCATTTTTGTAACAATTGAATATATTTGTGTGGATCTATTTTGGAGCTTGCCTTTCTTTTCCATCAGTCTGTTTGTCTATCCTTTGACTAATACCACACTCCCATTGACTACTGTAGCTTTGGAGTATGTCTTAATATCCAGTAGTCTGACGCCTTCCAATCAGTTCTTCATTTGAAAATTGTTTTGATCATGCCTTTTTATTTACATTTCCATAAATAGTTTAGAATCATCTTCTTAATATGTTCAACAAACCCTGATGTAATTTTTATTGGGATTGGCAAAAATTTATAGGTCAATTTGGGGAGAATTTACATCTTAATTCTAGTAAATCTGCCAATACATGAACATGGTAATCTCTCAATTTATTGAGGTCTTTGAATTTTTTTTAGAAATTTTTTCCATATACAGATCCTATACCTTTTACATAAATTATACTTAAGTATTTCATATTTTAGTACTATTATAATGGTATTCCTCTTTTAAAAAAAATCTTTATTTTATTTATTTTTATGTGGTGCTGAGGATCAAACCCAGCACCTCGCACATGCTAGGCAAGGACTCTACCGCTGAGCCATAACCCCAGCCCCGGTATTCTTCTTTAAATTTCAAATTCTAATTATTTATTATTGGTATATAGGAAAGCAAATTTTTTTTGGTATGTCAATCTTCTGTCCTAAAATCTATTTTTGCTTATTCCAGGATTTTTTGAATAAATTCTTTTGGATATTAATCATAGATAATCATGTCATATGCAAAAATGTTTTATTTCCTCCTTTCCAATCTATATAATTTTTTTTTCTTATGACTGTCTTATTGTACTACCCACATCTTCCAACACAAATGTGAATAGGAGTGGTAAGATATCTTTGTCTTGTTCCTGACCTAGAGGAAAAGCACACATACTTAAGTCCATTATTAAGTGTGATGTTAGCTATAGGTTTTTAAATAAATATTTTTTTTATCAAGTTGAGAAAGTTCTTCTCTATTTCTGATTTGCTGAGAGTTTTTGTTATAAACACTGAATTTTTGAAATGCTTTTTCAGTTTTATTATCCTATGATTTTCCTTCTTTAGTTTAATGATATGCGTTACATTGATTTTTGAATATTGAAGCAGACTTGCATAAATGGAATAAATCCCATTTGTGGTGTGTAATTTTTTATATGTTGGATTAAATTTGCTAATATTTTCAAAAGGCGTTTAGCATTTCCATTCCAGAGACACAGGTCTATAGCCTTTCTTTCTTGTAATGTCTTTATTTGGCTTTGATATTGGGGTAATACTACCCTCATAAAATGAATTGGGAAATATTCCCCCTGTTTTTATTTGCTGGAAGAGATTGTAGAGAATTGGTATTGTTTCTTCCTTAAATATTTGTTTGATTTCTGCTCTAAATTTCATTATTTCTTTCCTGCTCCTGGCTTTAGTCTTACATTGCTATTCCTCTTCAGTTTCCTAAGGTGGACTCTTACGTTATTCATTTTATATATTTATTCTTTTCTAATATATATATTTCAATGTTACATATTTCCCTCTGAAAATTGTTTTTGCTGCATCTCAAAAAATTTGATTCTTAATTTTCATATTTGTTCTACATGCAGATATAGAACATATTTTGTTAGATTTATTCTCACCTGCATCCCACGCAGGCAATGGGAATGGGGTTCCCCTCCGTGGAATGGGCTAGCTGAGAAATAAAAATTAGGGAAAGTAGAATGGTGCAAGAGCCAGAGGATACAGAAAATATTTTTTTTAAATGGGGTGGGACAGGTAAGCTGATGGATCAAGTTTCTAGACTAAAAGGGCCAAATGGAGCCCACACCTGCTTTATTTATGTCAGTGAATATCAGAGGCCTTCCATAGAATATTCTTCACCAAAAAAGGGTTGAAGGTGAGCTGTTCAGTTCTCAATGGGTTATGCCCATCTCTGGAGCTACTATGAGGGATCTTCCTAGTAGAACAGAGATAAAGGTCATGTGCTTAGGGCACTTTATTTCATGGGAGAGCCACAGATAGTTTCCAAGGTTAAACCTAAATCTCCCTGGCTGCCATAACAAGAGAAGGCCCAAAGACCCTCAAGTAATTCGTGGGTGGCTTCCTCATATGCCCCTTTTTTACTTTGCAAATGTAAATGATGAGCCATTTTTTCAAGTTCCTGGATTCTTGTTCTGAGGGTGTGACAATCTATTATCACAATATAAAAGAGAATTAGTAGCAAACATATCATTCTAATATTATACCATGTAGAATGGTTTGACATGTTTCCAAGATGAGAGGCATTTAGTTTATAAACTATTTGATCAGCTAAAGATGCAAGCCCATGAAATTGGTCCTGCTTTTTAGGTATACTGGATGCTCTGATGTATCTCCATGAGGTTTAAGCCATTATTATTGTTATGCCAAACATCCATCAGCTGATTTCTAATTTTTTCCAAATTTCACTGGGAAACATGAAATTTGACTGCAGTAATACAGGCCTACTTATAATTAGCATGGCATTTAGGCCTTTGTTTGAATTTGAGAACCCTTATTACTGATATCTATAATAATAGCTTTTAGAACAATTAATTTAGTTGTAAACTCTTATTAATATTTACCTGATTGCATAGGACTTTAGAAATATTTTGAGCCAAATAATTATAAAATGAGCTTAGTTAGATATATACACACACACACACACACACACACACACACACACACATACACACATATTACAAATTTACAGGATATCTATTATATCTCCAATAATTAAAACATAAGAGGATTAAATATAGGCTCATAGGCCTCAGCAGGAACCCTCCTGTGGTTCCTGCCTATAAAGTTAGAAATGGGGCCATTTGTAAGATGGAGAAATTGAGGCAACAATTAAATGCCAAAGATCTGTTTTGAATATCATTCTTCCTGAAAGTTGGGATATTACCAATGAAACTTTCAGGGGTCATAGCATCATGAGAGAATGGATTATGTCCATAAACAAGGTGAATGTGGAGACAGATATAAGCCTGAAAAAATACTTTAAGATATATAAGACCCAAATTGACATCAAATAAGAAATGATCGATATAAATCCAAGTGTGAGTTATTGACTTTCTAGTGTAACATCAATCAGTTTGCCATGCTTTAATTTGGCCTTTATTATATGGCTGTAAATAATGCCCCCCAGATAGGGAGTAATTTAAATCATATGGATTTTTAAAGAACCAAAATGATAGTACATTTAATCTTATTTTTGATTTTCTGAAAATAGTTTTAGATAACTCAATTATATTTCTAGTTTCTTAGATCTTTTACTAAATTACGAATCCAAATTAAACATGGTTGTTTGCAAATTTTTTTTAAGAAGTAGAAGTGAAACATTTAGGGATAGTATGATCATGTTAAGCCTTCTTGGCTTTAGCTTTTTATAGGAAGTGGCATCATGATGACTGCTTTTTATCAATTTTCGAAGGTTAACCCCAAACTTATTTATCATTATTAGAGATTTTATGTCACACTGGCAAAGCATTTGTACATCATATTCGTTTAGGAAAGATGCCAAATTCTACTGTAGAATGATTGGGGCAGCAATGTATTGGTGGATATTCTGTGGAAATAACTGGCTTGTTATGATAAATTATATTTCAGTAATCATTCTATTTTAACAACTGTCCAGATATAATCTGAAGTCCTAAGGACCAGTATGATTGGCTGGTCTATATGCTTCTTATGTTGTCCTTTTCTCAAAAGTTACCTTTAAATAGCCAGTCTGTTCATTATGGGACCAACATAGTTAGGTTCTTATTGTAGCCAGTATGCTTAAATCTAGTCACAAAGATGGATGTAATATAAGTATCTGTAAGACCATCCATCATATGAGTATCATTAATAAATACTGGGATGGATTCTCCAGTCAACATTACTAGGTACATTAAAGGTGGACTTGAGGAATGGGTCCATAAAAGTCTCTCCATACATTTTATTTACCTGATAGCTCACAAGGCCTGCATAGTTGTAAACATTGAGGTTGGAGATTTACCTTCCTATGTCAGGTTTTTCAGCTGTTTCCATGATGACAGGTTTAGATTCCGTCCTTTTAAACCTGATTTATGCTATTGTTCCATGTGTTGCTCAGCAGCAGTAAGACTTT
Organism: Marmota marmota marmota; assembly: GCF_001458135.2. Classification (NCBI taxonomy): domain Eukaryota; kingdom Metazoa; phylum Chordata; class Mammalia; order Rodentia; family Sciuridae; genus Marmota; species Marmota marmota. The sequence goes on from NW_026000249.1 coordinate 29,636,058, forward strand.
TAGTGTACGATTTTAAGAAATTTTAAAAAATAATTTTGTGAGATTTAGCAGGGACATGTAGGGTTCTGTTTTCCACCTTTTTTATTTTTTATAATTGAAGAAAAAGTTGATATACGTCAGAGTATCATTAGCCTTAAACTATGTACAATGGCCTAGTATAGTCCTATTAACCTAACTTTTAATGAACTTGGATAGGTACCTTAACTTGGAATCATTTGAGGGGCAGAGTTTAAACTTACAAGAGGTGGCCTCTATAAAGGTATATATATAAACAGATATATTTTTTAGAATTATATACACACACATATTTAGTGAGCATAGGAAATTTTTAAAATTTATTACTAATAATGAGAAATGGAGTAGAAAATGAATAGCCTTTCACTTACCAATTTAGGAAAAAATTATTATCATTAAATCTAATGTTGGTTTAAGTATGGGGAATCAGTACTTTAAACATTGATGAGTAAAAGTGAATTGGCTGTATCACTCAGGCCAGTGATTTAGTGAATTGTTTAGAAAAATTTAAAATTTTACATAGCATTGACCCAGCAATGATATTTCAAGGGACTTATGTCAAATGATTTTTATGTATAAAGATATACCTGTATGAATACCTTTAATAATTTTGATTTTAAGGTAGTAAGACTAACTCAAGTGTTTAACATAAGTTTTGGATTAAGGAACTACGATAAAAATTTGGCATTAAAAGTATCACTATAACGGGCTAGGGTTGTGGCTCAGTGGTAAAGCACTTGCCTCGCACATGCAAGGTCCTGGGTTTGATCCTCGGCACCACATAAAAATAAATTAAAAATAAAGGTATTATTGTGTCCAACTACAACTAAAAAATAAATATTTTAAAAACCCACTATAGGGCTGGGGATGTGGTTCAAGTGGTAGCGCACTCGCTTGGCATGTGCAGGGCACTGGGTTTGATCCTCAGCATCACATAAAATAAAGACTCTGTGTCCACCAAAAACTAAAAAATAAATACTTTTTTTATTTTTATTTTATTTATTTTTTTATTTTTTATTTTTTATTTTTTATTGTGGGTTGTTCAAAACATTACAAATTTCTTGACATATCATATTCGACACTTTGATTCAAGTGGGTTATGAACTCCCACCTTCACCCCATACACAGATTGCAGAATCACATCAGTTACACATCCATTGATTTACAAATTGCCATCCTAGTGTCTGTTGTGCTCCGCTGCCTTTCCCATCCTCCACCCTCC
>NW_026000249.1:29639467-29644436 GCF_001458135.2 Marmota marmota marmota
CACTACTCCAATTAGGGTGGTGTTTGTACCACGCCGGCAGGCTCCTGGGCCTGATCCGCCGGTCTGTTGTAGGTCTGCCTACCTTGGAGGCGCGGGCGGTGGATCTGCCCTGCCCCTCCTACCACGCCTGCGGACCCCTGGGTCTGATCTTTAGTTTGATCACTGGTCTGCTCACCCTGCGGGCACGGGTGGCGGTTCCGCTCTGCCCCCACTCCAATTGGGGTCACATGACCACCACACCGGCAGGGAAAAATAAATATTAAAAAATTCTCTCTATCTCTTTTAAAAAACCCCACTATAAAAGAATATTAATCATGTACAACTTAAAATGATTTTATTTTTTGAAAATACTAATATGATCCTCTATTTATATAAAATATGTGTATAGAAAAAGTTTAGAAGGCTATGAATTAGATGCCAACAATAGTTAACTATGGACAGTGAAACCTTAAGAGGTTGTTATGTATACTTCTTAATTTTTATAACAATTCATCTCTTGGCAAAAGTTAGGTAAGGTGTTTTGATATTGAAATTAATTTCAGCTTCCCATCTGAATATCAGTCTACAAACTTTGGTATGTAATCTTTGGGTCAATACAGACTATCTAAGATATGAAATGGACAAGTTAAGAGAATCTTTAACCACTTCTTGAAATAAGGTTAAAATATTTTTATATCTTATAATGTTACCCTTTAAATAAGTTAGTGCCTCTCAATTATCTTTTAAAAATATAGCTAAGTCTACTTTCCAGTGTAGTGAGTAGCATATAAGCTCTATAATATATTTATTTAATTATAGAAAATCATATAATTATATTTTTAATTATTTTGTTATTACTATATGAGTTGGCAAGAGACCATTATAAAAAAACTAGTTTGTAGAGCATCAGTTTAATAAAATGTTCTCTTAAACCTTATACTTTAAGGATTTATATATTTAGGAAACAGAGATACAATTGATATATAAGAATTAGTAATAATTATCATAATTATATTGATGTTTTTAAATCAATTAAATTTAGCTTTCAAAGAGAAGTTTGAATGGAACTTAAGGTGGTATTGGAAAACATTGACCCTTCAATAAAAAATGTATGAATCTTAATTTGTTAAAAATTAGCCCTTTTTTAAGTAATAAGCCTTATCAGACATAAGTAATTATTTTATTGGAAAGAGAGTAGATTAATGTTTTAAGAAGTTCTTATCATCTCAATGTATTAGTTAAAATTTTGGTTTGTATTAGCACATTAATATTTGCTCTTAGGGAAAAGCCTCAAATATTTTTAATTGAGTGTTCCATACATTTATAACCAATTTAGCCACACGCAAACCTGTTCTCTATTTACTCAAACCTTCTACATCACCTATTTAGACCTTCTGTATATAATTGCATAAAGATTCCTCTATCCAGAAAAATCTTTTTCTATCATTAAAGTCTTCAATACATAAAGATCTTTTTACCCAGAGATGTTTTCTTTCTTCCTTCTAGAACTCCCCAATTTTTCTTTCCTCTCTGTAGAATCATTTCTTTTCTTCTAGACTTACTTCTTCTTTTTGGTTACATTTTGAAATGATTCCTGTAAATCTTTGATTCTAGATAAATTATTATATTTTAATAAGAAGAAATATTTCAATGGAAATGTAGCCAAAGTTTTTGGACACCTTTGTACAAAGAATTATATCATTGCATGGGAGAGCCACAGATAGTTCTTAAGGTTAAACTTAAATCTTCCTGGCTGTCATGCCGAGGGAAGACCCTCAAGTAATTAACAGGTAGCTTCTTGCAATTTTTACCTAAATATTTCATTGAGGGACAATTGATATTGTTTCAAAATTTGGTTTCTTATTTTTCATTATTAGTGTATAGAAATATAATTGGTTGAATTTTGACCTTCTACCAGTGATCTTGACAAACTCAGATATTATTTCTATGTGCTTTTTGGTAGATAACTTGAGATTTTCTGTGTGAACAATCATGTCATTTGGAAATACTGATAATTTTATTCATTCCTTTCTAATCTGTATACCTTTTATTTTTTATCTTGACTAATTCCGCTTGCTAGTACTTTCAGTATAATATTTAATAGAAGTGGTGAGAGTAGGCATCCTTGCCTTTATCCCAGTCATAGGGAATGATGTTAGATATAGGATTTTTTAGAGACACCTTTTATCATATTGAAAAATTTAACTTTGATTTATTGTTTGCTGAATTTTTATTATGAATAAATGTTAAATTTTGCAAGTGATTTTTCGGCATCTTTTGATATAATCTTGGGATTTTTGTCTTTTAGTATATTAATAGACTAGAATACATTGTTTGATTTTTCCATTGTTGTACCATCCTTCAAGTTTTGGGGATAAGCCCCAATTGGTAATGATGCTCTTTTAATATATTGATAGGTTAAATTGCTAAGTTTTGATGAAGATTTGTGCATCCATGTTCATGAGTACTATTGGTCTGAAGTCTACCTTTTTAAAAACATCTTTGTCTGGTTTTGATATCAGAGTAATGGTGGCACAGCAAATGAATTGAGAGATGCCCCTGACTCATACTAAATACTTAGTAGAATTTTACAGTAAAATAATCCAAGCCTGGAGTTTTAATTTTTGGAATAATTTTAACTTTTATTTAATTTATACAAGATTATTCATGTATTTAATTTATATAAGATTATTCATGTTATTTAGTTTTGTATGAATTTTGGTTGGTTATGTTTGCAAAGGAATTGGTCCATGTTATCTAATTTGTCATATTTATGTGCATTGAATTGTTTTTAGTATTCCTTCATTGTCCTTTAATGTCTATGCCTCAATAGTAATAGTTCTTCTTTCATTCCTGGTGTATAGAAATATGATATATTTCTTCTCCCTTTTACTTGATTATCAAGCTAGAGGTTTATCAATATTGTTGTTTTTTTTTCATAGATTCAGCTTAATTGGTTTCCTCTGTTGTTTTACTGCTGTTAATTAATTTCTTCTCTATTATTTCTTTTCTTCTGCTTGCCTTAGACTTTGTTGTCTTTTTCTGACTTTATAAGGATGACACTTAAATTATTGATTAAACTTCTTTTCTAGTATAAGCCCTAATGCTATAAATTTTCTTCTAAGCATTACTTTAGATACATCTCACATATTTTGATATACTTTATTTTTACTTAGTTTATAATGTTTTAAAACTTCTCTTGAGACCTCCTCTTTAACCCATGGATTATGTAGTAGTGTGTTATTTAATTTCCAAATATTTGGAGTTTTTCCAAATATCCTCAATTTTCTATGTTTTGCTTAATTATATTATAATTAGGAAATACATTTTGCATAATTTCAATTCTTCTAAGTTTAACAGTTTGTTCTATGACCCAGGACATGGTCTGTACAGGTAAATGTTTCCATGTACACTTGAGAAGAATGTATATTCTTTTTTTTTTTTTTAGTTTGTACCCAACTTCAAGATCTTTAATAAGAAAGATATATTTGTGATTTTTATGTAAAATTTTTATTTATATATGACAGAATGTATTATAATTTTTATTACATATATAGAGCACAATTTTTCATATCTCTGGTTGTATACATAGTATATTCACACCAATTCGTGTCTTCATACCTGTACTTTGGATAGTAATGATCATCGCATTCCACCATCATTAATTATCTCATGCCCCTTCCCTTCCCCTCCAACCCCTCTTCCATAATCTAGAGTTAATCTATTCCTCCCATGCTCCCGCTCCCTATCCCACTATGAATCAGCCTCAATGAGCCAGATCTTATCTGATCTTAAAAGCTAAGCAGGGTCAGGCCTGGTTAGTATTTGGATGGAAGAAGAATATATATTCTACTTTGTTGAGTGGAGTGTTATATAAATGTCAATTCTATTTAGTTCTTCAACAATGTTGTTCAGGCTTCTTTATCCTTTTCACTTTTATATTTGTTCTATCAATCACTTCAAGAGAAATCTTTAAATGCACAAATATACCTGTGTATTTATTTCTCCTTTGAGTTCTGTCAATTTTGACTGGACTTATTTTGAAGCTCTGTTGTCAGTTACATGCATACACATTTAAAATTGGTATGTCTTTCTGATGAATTTACCTTCAGAAAATCATTAGGTATTATCCTTTGTCTCTGGTTATTTTCCTCATTCTGAAATGTACTCTGTTATTGTCCACTCTGGCTTTTTCCTTTGTGAGTGTTTGAATGCTTTATCTTTGTCTTAATCTTTCATTTTTAACCTATTTATGTCATTATGTTTCAAGCTGATTTATTTTAGGATATAGTGATTCATTGTGTGTGTGTTTTTAAAATTCTATCTAATTATCACTGCCTTTTAATTGAATTGTTTAAAACATTCACATTTATTGCAATTTATTGATAAAATTGGATTTTTGGTGTAGCATTGTATTAGTTTCTGTTTTTCTCTTCTGTTTCTCATTTCTTTGTTTTCTCAGTTATTTACTTTTTAGAAACCCATTTTCTTTATTGTATTGTCAGGATCATGTTGCATTTTCCACAGTTTTTTTCAAAACTTTGTACAATCTAGTTAGCATTTATATCTTAGTATCACAATAAAAATAAAGAAAACTCATAAGGATCTTTAGCTTTTCTTTCTAGTAATGTCTTCATTTGGTTTTGATATAGGAATAATACCACCCTCATAAAATGAATTGAGAAATATTCTCTCTGTTTTTATTTACTGGAAGAGATAGAGAATTGGTATTGTTTCTTCCTTAAATATTTGTTCAAATTCACCAGTGAAACCATCTTAACCAGGTGTTTCTTTTATAAGGTTATTAATTATTGATTCAGTTTCTACAATAGGATTAATTTCTGTATCTATTTGTCCTTCTGTGAGTTTGGTAGTTTGTGTCTTTAAAGGAAAGATTTTTTTTGGCATTTCTGTAAAGTAGTTCAATTAGCAATGATTTCTCTTTATCTTTGAACATCTTTATTTTATCTTCATTCCTGATGGATACATT
>NW_026000249.1:29646646-29662876 GCF_001458135.2 Marmota marmota marmota
TATATATATATATATATATATATATATATCTGGGTTGAGAGGTATTTTTGTAGCACTTTAAAAAATGTTTCTTCACTGTCAGATACAGCATTATTCTCCAGGATATATAAAAACTCAAAAAACAAAACAAAACAAAAATAACCCAAAAAATAAATGGGCAAAGGAACTGAACAGAAGAAGAAATATAAATGGTCAACAAATATATGAAGAAATTTCAACTTCTTTAGCAATTAGAGAAATGCAAATTAAAACTGCACTGAAATTCCATCTCATTCCAGTCAGAATGGCAATTATCAAGAATATAATAACAATAAATGTTCATGAGGATGTCAGGGGAAAGGTACATTCATACATGGTGATGGGATTGCAAATTGGTACAACTGCTCTGGAAAGCAGTACAGAGATTCCTCAGAAAACTTGGAATGGAACCACCATTTGACCCAGTTATCCCACCCAAAGGACTTATGCATCAGCATACTATAGTGACACAGCCACATCAGTATTTATAGCAGTTTGGTTCACAATAGCTAAGCTATGGAGCCATCCTAGGTGCCCTTCAACAGATGAATGGATAAAGAAAATGTGGTGTATACACACAATGTAATATTACTCAGCTATCAAAAAATGACTTTATGACTTTGGCTGGTAAATAAATGGATCCCCAAAAAACCAAAGGTTAAATGTTTTCCCTGATATGCAGATACTAACACACAATAAGGGGAGGGGTAAAATAGAAGTTCATTGGTTAGACAAAGGGGAATGAAGGGAAAGGAAGGAGATGGGAATAGGAAAGACAGTAGAATGAATTGGACAGAACTTTCCTATATTCACATATGAATACATGATCGTGAAATTCCAACTCATGTACAACCACAAGAATGGGATCCTAATTAGAATAAGTTATATTCAATGTATGTATCATATGTCAAAATATACTCTACTGTCATTTATATCTGAAAATAACAAATTAAAAATGTTGCTTTAGTGTCTTTATGTTCTCCGTGGTTTATAATGAACAATCCACATATATTTAGGTCTTTGTTCTCTATGTGTATTACGTTGGTTTTCTTTGACTGCTTTCAATATTGTTCTTTCATTTCAGAAGTTTGTTTATTATGTATATAGGCATGCATTTCTTTTATCTTATGTACTTGATGTTTTGCTGAGCTTTTTTAGATTTGCAAATTGTTTTTCATTAAGTTTTGACAGTTCTAAATTATTTATTCAGGTATTTTTGTGTATATAACTCTTCACTCTCCATCTGGAACCCCAATGAGATAAACATTAGACATTTTCAAAATAAACATTTTCATATTAGCTCACAGATATCTCAGGCTCTGCTTTATTTTCCAACTTTTTAATATCTATATTTTATATTATGTAATTTCTATTAATAAATTTCACTAATACTTTCCTATCTCATTCTTTTATTGAACACTTGCAGTTTTTTATTTCTGAAGTTATGAATTTCAGTTTTATAATTTTTTATTTGGTTTATTTTACACTTTCCATTTCTTAGAAGAAAACATCTTTTCATTTATTTCAAGAATTTTTCAACCCTTCTTGTATCATGGTCATAATAGCTGCTTGAAAATTTTGTTTGTTAATGGCAACACTTAGTCATCTCAATGCAACAGACTTGACTGTCTAAACAAAATAAAAATTAATATTCTCCAGAAGATTTTTACAGGACACAGAGTCTCATAACATAGTGTTAAATATGTCCAAATAAAATCCAAAAGTACTGAACATGCAAAGAATCATTAAAACCTGGGGGAATGTCAAGGGAAAAGGCAATCAAGAGATGCTAACATTGAGATGACTAAGTGAATAAAGTAATGGGAACAGAGAGCTCATGGTCCTGCTACTGCTGCCCCCACTGACACCACCTTTGTCCCATATATGCAGAGAGAGTTAAAAAAATAAGCCTCTTCCATTTCAGGGGCATCCTCTGCCATACTAAATGGAGAAGGACTGTGTTTTCTTTGCTGGCACTCAGAATGACTGTAGACTACTTCCATCTTGTTTAGGAGCAGAACACTCCTGTTTTATTGTAAATGCCTGAGAGTCACAATGAGTTTGTCCTACATTGATTCCCCTTCCTACTTATCTAATTGGAGAGCATGAGCTTATTTTTAATCTTTCTTTATCTGTTCCTCTTAGCAGTTTTGGTTTTGGACTAGCACAATGTTTAAGCCAGAATATATAACACAGGAAAAACAAACAAGTAAAAAATAGTATTGTCCTTTGAGAAGTAGACTCTATATTCAGTTTTCCTGCTCTTATGCTTTCAGAGTTCTGATAGCTACTTTATGTATTTTGTGAAGGCTTCTTAGTTGTTATCACTGAGAAGATAAGGTGGATTCTACTTACTCCATTTTTTACTGAAATTGAAACTCACCTACTTTGCTCTTACGAATACATGATATTTATTGTATGAAAAGAAAAATGTCTGGTATGGAGTGCTATGGTTTGAATTGTCCCCAAAATTCACATGGTAGAAACTTTATCCCCAATGCAGCAGTACTGGGAGGTGGAGCTTAGTAAGAGGCAATTGAATCCTGAGGACAAACCCTTTATAAATGGATAAATATAGTTATTGTGGGAAAGAATTAGTTATTATCAGAACTGGTTGTTACAAAAGTTAGCCTAGCCCTTCTCTCTCTCTCTCACTTTCTCTCTCTTGCTTTCCTTTCCACCATGTTATGGCCCTTGCCAGATGCCAGTGTCATGTTCTTGGATTTTCCAGCCTCCATAATCATGAGCCAAATAAATCTCTTTTTCTTATAAGTTAGTCAGTTTGTAGTATTCTGTTATAGCAATAGGAAATGAACTAAGATAGGAAGTATTTAAGAATGCAGATTCCAGGTACTGAACCCAGGAAAACCAATTCAGAATACTCTGGGAGTAAAGACTAATAACATTTTTATGGAATACTCTCAGGGGATTCTGATGGAACAGTTAGTTTTGGACCATTATTTGCAGATGAGAAAACTGAGGCATAGGTGGTATTTTGTCAATAACCCAGTTCATTTTGATTGCTCACTTTAAAGCCCTGTGTACCATGTTTTGTGCTAATACTATATTAGGAGTCAAGCTCACTGGTGAAATCTTGGATGTTTAAGACACAATGCAGTGGAAGATAATAAATGAGTAAAATGGCTACTTGTGACAGTTGGATCTGGTTTCTTATGCTTTTCATTTGGAAAAGCTTCATAGACAATGATCAAACAAAAATCAGTGTATAGAAATTTATGGAATTGAAAACTTGGAGACAATAGCTCAACTGGGATAAAAGATAAAAGAGGACAAACCTAAGAGTTGGACCTGAGTCCCAGATAGGGAGTGAGCTAGAAAGGAAATTTTGAATTTTAGGCTGAGGGCAAAAGGGAAGGATGGAGAGGAAGGACTAGTAAATCAAGGTAAGGATTGAGGTTAAAATAGGAATGGTTGAGTTACCTGTAAAATTACTTGCACAGTGAGGGAAGATCATGATTAATGAAGTAAGCTGTTTAATTTAATTTAATAGGACTCTGTCCAAAATGCTCCAAAATCCAAAACTTTTTGAGTGCTAACATGATGCCACAAGTATCAAATGTTTAAAATGTCATATAAAATTACTTTCAGACTATGTGTATGAGGTATGTATGACACATAAATGAATCTCATGTTTAGACATGGGTCTGATCCATAAGATATACCATTATTTATATTCAAATATTCCAAAATTGAAAAAAATCTCAAATCTGATACATTTCTGGTCCCAAGCATTTTGGAGAAGGGAGACTCAACCTGTATTCTAATATGATTCCTGGTGACCCCAACTGAGTGACATGGAAAGTTTTTTGTCTAAGACTAAATCCCTAAAACTATTCTTTCTTTTTATTCTAATGCACACTTGTAATCCTTTGAATTTTATATGCCAGTGCATAATTCTGGAGAAAAGTAGATTCAGAGCAAGAAAGTGAGAAAGTATGTTGGAAATTGGAAATATAGTTGAATGGTGTGAAAAATGGTACACAAGTCTTGTTTTTCAAAATGCAATCCTTTATAAGCATTAGGGGCACATGGGAATTTTGCTAAAATAAGGCAAACCATTGAGCTTTTCTACTAGAGTGTTTGATTCCATAAGTGTGAAATAGGAATAAGAGATCTATATTTTTAACAAGACATTTTAAGTTGAAAGGGGACAGTGCTATAATATTGGAAGAAAGTTGAATTTATTCACTGATCCTAGATATTACCTTGATTGTAATAAAGGTCCCTGATTATTCATTAAATTGAGTAAACCTAGAAAAACCAAGACTAATTTATTCTTATGTATATAAGGGCAGTCTGGTATACCACCTTAGTGAAACAATGCTTGCCCAATTCCTTCTGAAGAATTGGCTTAGAAGAGGCACATTATTTTAATAATTACAGATAAGTCACCTTACAATTCATGATTGCTTTTTGTGTTTTCTTCTTGAACTGTATAGAAAAGGAGTAAATATAAACAGTTTATTTCCACTTATTCATTCTTTTACTTTTAGAGTTTCATTTGTATAAAGTAGCTTTCTATAAAATTTGTCTAATATTTAGCATACAAATAGATGGTGTCATCAGAAGGAAGAACAATGGAGAAAGGAAATCTGCAAAACTGGCAGGCCTGGGTCACATGGGGTCCCAGAATTTACTTAGGTTTCACATACAAATTAGAGGACTATTTCAGTACTTCTAATTAGCAAGTAATATCTTCATACATCATGTTCTTACCTAGAATTGCAAAGTTTTATTCTCAAGGGACACTTTCTACCCTGAAAAATAATTTTAAAAGATATTTTGATTTTGTAAAAAGAAACAATTGTCAGTCATTTGTAGATATAGAAAGTTAACATATATATTATAAAATATTCTTTTACATACTTATTGAGCTAGGAATTCTATGTTTAGATATTTACCCAAGAGAAATGAAACTTCATGTTCACAAAAAATTGCAAAGATGTTCATAACAGCCTTATTTTAAATAACCAAAAACTTGAAACTACTTAAAAGTGTAACATTAAGATAGCAGATAAAATGGAATATATTAATACAGTAGAACATTAATAAGAAAAGATGAGCTATTGATACATGCATTCTCATTGATGAATCTCACAAAATGATGCTGAGGGAAAGATTCAGACAAAAAAGAATAAAGAGACCACATACTGAATGATTCTGTTTTTATAGGTCTAGCATCAGCAAAATTCATCTATGGCATGGAAAAAAGAAACCAGAATAATGGGTGTCTCTGGGTTTTAGGTGTAAATTGACTGGAAATGAACATGAAGAAACTTTCTGAGATGATTGAAGAGTTCCATATCTGGACAGGGAATGTAGGTTACATAGACACATTATATTTGCCATTACATTATGTAACAGTTTTCAAAATTGTAAAGTTAAGATTTTTACTTCAATCAAAAAATTGTATGGAAATAATAACTGAGGAGTGGAGGGAAGTGTAGGATGAAATTAGAATGGCAAAATGTTGTAGTTGTTGAAGCTGAATGATATGTATGTGGGGTTTATTATACTAGTCTGTTTACTTTGTATAGATTGCATTTTCCATATAAAAAGTTAAAAAAAAAACTAGTCTGGATTCTCTAAACCTGGTCATATTTTTTAGTCTACATGATTTTGTTGTTGTTGTTGTACTTCTTAGAATTGGATGTTTTAATGTAAATTTAAGGGAAAATAGAGTATTACTAATTCATAAACTGTGAAGTAATTTGTGCTCATGGTTCATAAGCTTTATCCATGCTAGGCTTATATAGTAGCCTTCAGTTTTTATTAGCTTAATGCTGTTATGATTTGGCTCATGTGTTGAAGGCTTGGTTCCCACTATTTGGAGGTGATGGAACTTTCATGAGGTAGGATCTAATAAAAGAAAGTTAGGTTACTGTAGTTGTGCCTTTGAAGGGGATGATGTTGGAACCCTTGACCCATTCTCTCTCTCTCTCTCTCCCTCTCCCTCTCCCTCTCCTCCTTCCCCACTTCCTGGCTGCCATGAGGTGAATATCTCCTCTACCACCTAAACCCTTCCATAGGCCCAAAGGCCACAAGGTCAAGAAAACATGGACTGAAAGCCTATGATACCATGGACTAAAATAAATATTTTCTTATAAGTTGATTTTTTCAAGTATTTTCTCACAGTACTAGAAAGCTGACTGACTCACATGCTTTTATAAACATGGTTTTAAGAACAAAATGAATGAGTACTTGAAATATTCCAAGGACATTGTTAAAGTTTCCATTAAGAGTTGAGGTGAGTAGCTCAATTCACAGTAGTTAAACTGTGGAACCAATCTAGATGCCCTTCTTTAGTTGAATGGATAAAAAACTGTGATATATATATATATATANTATATATATATATATATATATATATATATATACACACACACACACATACATACATACACACATATGCATACATACACATACATACACACATACATACATACACACATACATACATACATACATACACACACAATGGAATATTAGTCAGCATTAAAAGAGAATAAAATCATGGCATTTGCAGGTAAATGGATGAAGCTGGAGAATATTGTGCTAAGCATAGAAAGCCAATCTCAGAAATCCAAAGGTTGAATGTAATGATCTCTGATAAGTGGGTGCTGATCCGTGATGGGTGGAGGAAGGCAAGAGATGAATGGAAGAACTTTGATTGGGCAAAGGGGAGGCAGGAGAGGGGAGAAGGCATGGGGGTAGGAAAGATGGTAGAATGAAATGGACATCATTACCCTAGGTACATGTTTGACTACATATATAGTATGATTCTACATCTTGTACAACCAGAGAAATGAAAAGTTGTGCTCCATTTATGTACAATGAATCAAAAAATAAGTTAGGGTGGGGGCTGAGGTTGTGGCTCAGTGGTAGAGAGCTTGCCTAGTGTGTGTGAGGCACTGAGTTCAATCTACATAACCACATAAAAATAAATAAAATAAATAAAGGTATTGTGTCCATCTACAACTAAAAAAAATTATAAAATGAATTGGGTGGGTGGAGAATTTTTCTTTTAATAAAAGCCAGACTTATTAAGATCTATCATATTCTATTCAGGCTGCTATAACAAAATACTAGAGCTGGGATAGCTTATAAACAACATAAATTTATTGTTCTCAGGTCTAGAAGCTACAAAGTCTAAAATCAAGGTGGCAGTATATTTTATGTCTGATGAGGGCCTGCTTCCTGCTTTATAGATGAGTCTTCTCATTGTCTCATCATGCAGTGAAAGGGGCACGGTATTTCAGGGGACTCTTTATAAGGGCACTAATCTCATTCATAATGCTCTATCCTCATGATCTTGTCGCCTTCCTAAAGCCCCACTTCCTAACACCATAATATTGGTGATTAAGTTTCAATACATGAATTTTGTAGTACACACAAATATTCAAGCCATAGCAACATCTATGTTTTGCGACCTATTGTGACAATTTTATTGATCACTCAGGGTTAGTCAATTATGGTCATCAGTTTGCTTTAGAGTTAAATGTTTTTCAGGTGCATTATAGTTAACAATCAAAGATTTATTGACTGAATAGCTACTGGGCAAGAGTAGTACCAAGAAATTCTGTGCATAATGTTTCCATTTAGCCAATAAACTGGATTTCGATTTTATCTTATAAAAGAATGGTTATTAATTAAACTGTACAACCAACACCCCCCACTCCCATCAATGCTGCCGGATTGCGGTACCTTAATAGTCATTTGTTGAGGGCTGGATAAAATGAATTTGCAAACATTTCCCTGATGTGTGAGTTAATCACTTTTTAGCTTAGTTTCTTCATATTTAAAATGGGGAAAATACTTAAAATATTAGTACTTACTTCATAGGCATTGTATTAGAATTAAATAAACCAACATGTATAAAGTACTTAGAATAGTGCTTGAGACAGTACTATGTGTTTATTATCATTATTATTAGTAGTAAAAGTATTTACCATGGCTGATACTGATCTTTTCTGTTTCAGGTGAGAGCTCTTATTGTCTGACTTAAGTAAGCATCATGTTCCTTCAAGTGTCCAGGCAACATGGGGACTTTGGCTTTGTGTGGAGCTGGCTTTAATAATTTCTTGGTATGACATCACCACCATTGACTCCTGCATTTCTATCCTCTTTTGGCATTTGATGACCCCACATTACCACTTCTCTAGCTTCTGTCAGTAAAAAGAAATTTTATTGGAGATTGATAAGGATAATCCTTGGAAGGGAATCTGGAGAAAGGTGAATACTTATGATAGAAGAAAACTTGAGGGATAATGTCATCCATTGAAGGGACATTTACACAAAGATTACCCAAAATAACACAATTTTGCCTAATACAACTGCCAAGGGTCCTAGGTGGAGAAGGTCTCATTCATGTCAATAAGGTCCCATGAACAATACAAAATTATCTTTTTATACCCATTAATCCTGATCTCAGAGGCAAATGAGACTCATAAAAGGCTCTTTCCAGAATGAATGGGTTTATATCTATTTAAATTTAGGATTGGGGTTGGGTGTAAGTAACCTTGCAGTCATCTGCGGTGTGGTTCTCTGATTTAAGATGTCCGCAGCCTCTCTAGATGCCAAAGTAACTTCACAGGCTCACAATGGAGGCCTCAGCATCTGGATACATATCCCAAAATTTGCTTGTAGTGACCACATTTGTGATTGGAAACTTGTATATGCCCTCAAGAAATCTACCCCAGGAGCCAAATACAGATTACCCTTGTCATTCCAAGAGAGTTGGGATGAACCTTATGGATTGTGATGTCTGCAATCATAGGGCAGGGTTCCCAGATCCTGATAGGTATGGTTTCCATCTGTTTTCTCTGGCTTCCTCTGTTTCCAAGCATTGGCAATTTTCTTACTCACAAATGAGAACACAAACAACTTAAGTACTTTCTGCTTCTCAAAACTCTCTCCCTATTGGGTCCACTGATTTTGGGATTATAACATCATGTTTTAGTTTATCTTTATGTATTATTTTGATTGTAGCTTATCTATTTATCTCCCTTTCTCCTTCTATATCATTTTGAAGTGATGATCAAAAATGAGTTAAAATAGTTTTACAGGGTGGTCAGACTAAAAAAACAACAAAAGTGAATATAAAGAGAAACTAGATGACTTATTTCTATAAAGTTGTTGATTAATTATATAAAGTTTTTATGCATGAATTGCTAATAAGTAGTATAAGAGAGAATAGAAGTTTATGAACATCTTGGTATTGTTATTATTAACACGATTTTCTTCTGAGAGCAGGAAATTGAGTGGCTACTCTATGATTCCTGAGGTTCCTTTGGAAAAGAACTTATTCTTGCTGTTGTCAATAATTTGTATAAACCTTACCAAAAATTGTCTGTCTTGGATACCATGTGTTCCTTTTTGTATGACCTGTCCTAGGTTCAGTTTTCTTTTGGTTCTTTCTTGTTCATCACATGTGCCTTAGCTAGTGGAAAAGAGAATAAGGAGGTTTTAGAGAGGGGCAAAGAATTGACAAACAGGAGGATGCGTAGCCCTTCCTTCCATGTTCCCAACAATTGTTCGCAAGCTAACCTACTAGAATAAAAAGTGCTAGCTTTATAGAAAGTTCTTGACTCATCACCCCTTGCTTTGCAGGTGATTTGTACTTAGGAATATATGACAGATGCCTGGAGTGCTTTACTCTGGCATGAAGTGATTCACCTAGAGAGGTGCATATAAATCTATGAGTATTTTATGTTTAACAAGTTATTAATGCTAAGAATGCTAGAACACCCCTTTCCCTTTTCTATTACTTAATAAAGGAGAGTTGCATTTCCAGGCATCTTACTGGCAACTGGAATGTATTAAACCTTAGTACTATTTTAATAGCTGTTAATCCTTATGAACCTCATTATTTCTGTTAGTAGTTGTAATTTACATCATATATTCTATAAACAATGGTATAAATATAGACATATTTTCCTTATGTAGTCATCCCCTCTTGTCTGTGAGAACTATGTTCCAAGAGACCCAGTGGATGCCCCAAAATTGCAGATAATAACCAAACCCTGTATATACTATGTTTTTTTTCTATATGCACTATAATGTTGCCTCATAGTACAAGGAGTTAATCAATCTATTCCTCCGTGTTTATGCTCTGGTGCCTCCTTTCTGTTTTTGTTCTTCAGGGCCATTATTAAATAAAACAAATGTTATTTGAACACAAGCATTGCAATACTCTAACAATAGATAATTGGGGTGGTTTCTGTGACTAATGAGTGGGTTGAATATACAGTGTGAATACTCTGGACAAAGGGATGATTCATGTCCTAGGTGAGACAGACAGAGCTGGATGATGAGAAATTTTATCACTCTAGTCAGAATGGCACCTACTTTAAACCTTATGAATTGTTCATTTCTAGAATTTTCCATTTCCATTTATGAGTAACTAAAAGCATAGAAAGCAAAACAGCAAAAAAGGTTGAGGGACTGCTGTGTTTCCATTTATGTACTCAAGACTGCATTCCTAAAAAAAAAAAAATCTATCTTTTTTTAATCCCCCCTCCTTCAATTAGTCTTGGAATGCAAAAATTGAAATAGTACAAGTGAGAGTTGGTCTGATTTTTATATTTAAATTGAGAGAAAGCTGGGCCTTATCAATATACTACTGCCTAAGCTTCTGGAAGCCATAGCATATTATTGTTGAACACATTCTGTGTGGTCCATAGCGGATATTTATCTACTGATATAATGAGGCCTTGATGACTAGATTCTGGAAAAACTATGCCATTGTCCCTTTTAGGCATACCATCCTATTATCACAATGTGGAGTCAACCAAGTGTGCACTATGATAGTTATTCAAACTTTACAAAGATTCATATTTCCACTCTCAAGATTTATATTTCCACTCTCATGGTTCAGATTGTTTGTTTGAGTTCAGACCTGGTTTAGCTATCTATCACCTAATATGAGTGCACTTCATTCTCTGGGGAGCCATAGCCTGGAAGTTGGGCACCTTTTACTATTCAATTTTCAAAACACAATCTATGCAATATCCATCTTCTCTGGTAAGCTCCTAGATACCTCCTAAGGGAAGGACAGCACCTTCAGAGACACCAATGTGATATTTTTAATCTTCTCTTACTAGATACAGGAAAAAAACTTCAAATATACTGGACTACATAGCTTAATTCTATATATGTGAGTTCAAAAGGCTTTGTGGTCCAGCAAGTTTACTTAGTACATATGAAATTGTTTTTGTAGATAAATTCACCAAGGTCCAAATAATTGACTTATACTTACTACACAGGAATAGAATGTGCTAGTTTTCTGGGGCTGCTACAATCCACTTTAATGACTTAAAACAACAGAAATCTTTTCTTTCATAGTTCTCAAATTACATGCCCAAAGTCAGTTTTATTGTCCTGAAGTTATGATATAGGCAGGTCTATGTTTCATTTTCTCTGGAGGCTCTAAGGCAGAATTGATTGCCTCTCCAACTTCTGGTAGCTATCAGCATTCCTTGGTTTGTAGCCACAACACTCCAATCTCTGCCTCTGTTATGACAAGGTCTTCTCCTCTTTATATGTGGGTTACTCCCCTGGTTCCCCCATATATAGATATTTTTGGATAAACCACAATGAAGTCTCCATATCAATATCTATGACCTGATCACATGCACAAAACATCCACTATATAAAGTAACATTCACAGGTTCTAGGGGATAAGATGTGTACATATATTTTGGGATCATTATTTTTCACACTAAATTAACTAATTTCAGTTGAAGTTGAGTATGTAATATATATGTATCCCTATTGTCTTTTCCTTATTCATGACACTGAGAAATATTTGCCATGTAAAGTTCAGTAAAATGGACAATGCAAGTGAAGAATAAAATTGCATTATTCAACAAAAGAATGTTACTGGCTTCATAATATGTTTCTGAGACAGAGAAACTTGATCAATCATAATTGTTTGTAAATATTGAAAGGAATTGCATAATAATTTGGGTATCTGTAGGAATAATTTTGCCATTAAAAACCACAGTGAAATAATAAATCTATAGTAAAACTTACAAAGTGTTTAGAAAAAGAAACACTGCTGCATGCTGGTTACCCACTGTCTTCCTGGTTTAAATTCAAGTACTGCAGAATATGTTAAATAAGCACATTCAGCATATTTAGTTTATAAAAGTGTCTTTTGTCAGTTTAATACAAACTGCATTGGGGGAAATAAACAATAAAATCCAGAATTAATGTTCCAAATAGCAGTTGCTGGGAGCAGGGAGGGACAGTGAAAACCTCCAAATGGAAATGACAGTTAACAATAAATCCTTGAGTGACTTCCAACCTGTCTGATATATATTTCCTAAAGCACAGAGCATTTGTTGTTCTCATCTGAAATAGATGGTTTTGTCTTGTTGGAGCTTACACATATGTACATTTGTTTATTCTCTGAAGGTGATTTTTCATCATAAGGAATTGGAAACATTCTCTGGGGAAAACATCTGTTCAGCTATGATGCTAGCATCTGCCAAGTTAGGTGTGCTAAGAAAAAAGAACTTTATCTTGGTAGTTCAGGGACCACAAATCTTCAAGTTGACATAATATCTAAGATAGACAAGCTTCATTTTTGCTCTAATGCTTCTGCACAGAATCTGAAGTAAGACCTAGAGGCCTAACTTTCCTACATTCATATGTGAATACATGACCAGTGTAACTCCACATCATGTATAACCACAACAATGGGAAGTTATACTCCATGTATGTATAATATGTCAAAATACACTCTAATGTCATGTATATCTAAAAAGAATAAATAAAAACACATAAGTGAGGAGGTATCAATTCTAGGGTCAGTTCTAGAAGCAGAGTCCACTTAGTAAATAGGCCTCAGACCAAAGTAGACACTACCTCTATGTTACAGATTCCTTAGATCTTTCTCTGTTGTTCCAGGTTGGCTTGATGTTTATGGATCTGAGTTCTTGGATCTAGCATAGTGTGGAAGTGATATAGCATAGTCATTAGGAATATGAACACTGGGGCCAGATTTCCACAATTCAGATTGTTGGCCTTGCCATTGTGTGAGCTTGAGAAAGTTACTCAATTTCTCAGAATCTCTATTTCCTTATCTGTAACATAGGGATGATTGTTTCAGAATTAGATATAAATCTACATGATGTGTAAAATCACCATTGCAACCTGGAAATATATGCTCTTAGAACTGTTCAGAATGAATAGAAAAATTGTTCATACTGACCTAATTAAACCTGGGTAATAAGTAACTCTTTGATTAAAATTTCCTGTGGGAACAGGGTGCAATGGCAGACACCTAAATTCCCAGCAACTCAGTAGGCTGAAGCAGGAGGATCACAAGTTCAAGGCCAGTTTTAGCAAATTGATGATACCTCACTCAAAATTAAAAATAAAAAGGGCTGGGAATGTAGCTCAGTGGTAGAACATCCCTGGGTTCAATCCCCAGTACCAATTTTTTAAAAATAAGATACAATCACCTGAGGGAGAAGTCTGTGAAACTGCAAATGTCCCAAGGTTACCCCAACTTTCTTCTCTCCAACAGGATTCATGGCCATCCCTCACATTTAATCTGTGTTCCATACTATAGAAGTAATGATCAAGTTGAGTACCTTTTGGACTTTCAATAAGATTTACAAGACCTGGGCTGATACTTTCCTTCTTACTCCATTTTCATTTTTCTGAATGTTGCAGATGACTCTTAGGGTTGAGGCCATGAGAAGTGTCTAGACAAATTAAATTTGTGAGTCTGCCACCTAAATCTTAGGTCTTGTTTGATGACACTGTTGCCTGGTGCTTTTTGACTTTGACAATAAAATGACACAAAAAACAACTTCTTACCTCTTACCTAGATTCTGATGTCATATAAATATTTTTCCATATACCTGTTTCATGTTTTTTTTTTCTAATTCAGTCCATCCTATACCCAAATGCAAATGCTTCTTCCTATTATCATGGTACCTACTCAAGAAACTACAATTGCTCCCTCTCGTTCTCCCAAAGAATTTGAAGAAGTATGCAAGATATTCTCATCAAATGTCTTTTCCCATTCCAACTGTCAGTCCACCAGAAATATTGCTATCAGAATTTTGTTTGTTTTATTGTAAGGACAGAATTTTGGAACATTCCATTTCCATTGTCTTCTGGCCTCCACTAATTTTGATGAGATGTCAGATACTGGTTGTTGTTGTTGTTGTTGTTGTTTTTGTGGTGCTGGAATTGAACCCAGGGCCTTGTGCATGAAAGGCAAGCACTCTATAAACTGAGCTACATCCCCAGCCCTGGAGATGTCAGATACTATTCTTAGTTTTGTTCCTTTGTATATAAATGTGATTTTTACCTTTGGTTACTTTTCAGATTTTATCTCTGGTTTCCAGTAGTCAGATTGTGATGTTTCATTGTGTGGTTTTCTTTGTATTTACACTGATTAAAGTTCACTAAGCTTTCTGAATATGTGAGATGCTGATTTTTATTAAATGTGGAAAAACTTGGCCAAGATGTCTTCAAATAGTTTTTATACACTTTTGTCTCTCTTTTCTCCATCTACATTTACACATATTTAAGACTGCTTGCTACCATCCTGTGGGTCACTCCATCAATTTTGTTTTTTCAAAATATTTTCACTAGGTTTCAGTTTGGGTGATTCTATTGTTTTGTCTTCAATTTTATAGTTCCTTTCTTCTATGAGTTCCACTATACTGCCAAAGTCATTCAGTAAATTATTTTTAATGTACACTTCATGGGCATTATAAAAATTCTGGATTCTCTTCTCTTCCTTTGAAGAGTGTGAGACAGTTAAATTACTAGTGGATCACCTTCATCTTTAAGAGACTTGGTTTTATGTTTCATAAAGGCACATCTGTTTTTAGTATTGCCTTTTGTCCTTAGATAAATCCCTTTGTTTGTTTTATTGTAAGGCCAGAGTTTTGGAACATTCTATTTCCATTGTCTTCTAGCCTCCATTGATTTTGATGAGATGTCAGATACTGTTTTGTTGTTGTTTTTGTTTTGTTATGTTATGTTGTTTTTGTTTTGTTATATTGAACCCAGGGCCTTGTAACTGAGCTAATATCCTGAGCCCTGGAGATGTCAGATACTGTTAAAAACACCTGACATGTGGTGTTTATTACAAATGTCTGGCCCTTATGGAATTATGATGGAAAATCTGAGGTATTTTCCAAGTCCTCTCAGCTCAAGAGTACACAAATTCTGAAAGTTTTTTCCCTTAAAGTGAGCAGTTGTTAAATTTTTTATTCAATTGTTTTCAATTTTCCAACTGCTCTTTCTCTTCTGGGCCCCTTGTAGTCTTACCCAATGTATTATAATTCAGGACCCAACTGCAGATTTGAGGAGCATACAAATGCAAATGTTGTGGCCTCTCTCTCTGAAGCTTCTTCTTTTCTGAGGTTTAGTCCTTTTTAATTCTCAGTTGCTCTATCAGTTTCAAATTCTGTCCTCTGAATCTTCAGGTCAATAAAATGCAAGCTTTCTGCAATAGTTGTGTTCTAAAGGTTTGTGAGGACTGAGCAATACCATAAGAAAAGACATATAAAAGTCGATCTTCACTAGTGTGCTTTCTCTATTTAATGAGCTAAACTTCCTCTAGTTTCTTCTTACTTTTAGTCACTGTCTAGTACTTCTACATAGTTGTTTTATATGTTGTTCAGAGTTTATAGTTGTTATTAGCAGAAAGGGTTAGTTAAATAAAAGGTATACCATCATTACTAGAAGTTCTGAGCCTCTTTTTGACCCTGTAAACTATCCCCAGAGAGGTTAATACATGAAATTCTTATTGCCTTTTATACATTTTCTAGGAGGGAAGTTGGGGTTCTCATTGATTGCTTGACCATTTACTGATACCTGCCTCATCTACTGAGCAATAGTGACTATTTCAGCACAACTGGAGCTTGTGGGAATGATGTTTATAAAGTTGTATATATTATTATAATGACTGATCAATTACTAAGATATTAATTGGTTGAGCATTAGAAATGTAAATAAGTTCATAGAACACATTGGAAAGCCAGAGAGTGTAATAATTTGGAAGAAATGTTTTGGTCAAATATATATGTTTGATTTTAAGCACTTTTCTTAATCTTCTCTAAGTTTCATCTATAAAATGGGAATATTGTTTCTCAGGGTAATTATGAAAAAAATATATATGTATTCTCTCTCTCTCTCTCTCTCTCTCTCGCTCTATAT
>NW_026000249.1:29670387-29682648 GCF_001458135.2 Marmota marmota marmota
TGCCGCAGTCTGGCTGGGCACAATCAGGAGCCACTTGTCAAAAGAAACTAACTTTATTTTTAGAACCACACACGCCAAACAAAACAGCCTCTCAGGAAAAATCCTCAGAGCCTCAACTGCCACCACCGGCTTTCCACAAGCCTCTCTCTCCCACACAAGCCTCTCTCCACCTCCCACAATCCTCCTGCTCTTGAGGCCGATTGGCTGGGTCACGTGGGCGGAGCCAAAAAAAGTCCCCCAATGAGCAGCTCCGTGGTCTGAAAGGGCAGGGAAACAGTCCAATGAGCATCACCGCAGAGGAGCCAATCAGCTAGATGTTGCTGGGGCCGAGGAGCCAATCAGCTAGATGTTGCTGGGGCCGCTGTGAGCCAATCATCAGCCGGCAGCTGGAAGTTTGCTGGCAGCTGGAAGTTTGCTGGGGCCCCTTTGGCTGTGGCTCTCAACAATGAACCCCTTTGATCTGGAAAAAAATAATTCCAACAACTGGCAAATACTGACAGGCATCTGCTCTTGAACAGCAGTGACAGAGATACGGATTGCTTTCTAACTGTCCCATTTGATGAGGGAATTATTTTAATTTTTTCAAGCTGTGTCAGACCTGGAGAAACATACTCTAACATGCAAAGCAAGGTCCCAATTTATGCTCGACCCATTGAGTATTGAGTGTGGCTTGACAGTTCTTTTGATTTGTTGTGATCATAAGTGTGAAACTCTGGGGATTTCAGTGAAATTATTATGTGACATGCAGACTAATATTTTTGTTCTGAAACCTTATCTTTTATTAAAAGAATTTTAGGAGTTTAACTTTTTTACAGGGAAAAAAAAATATATATATATATATATGGAGAGAGAGAGAGAGAGAGAGAGAGAGAGAGAGAGAGAGAGAACACCACATTTTGTTTACAGAAAGTTCTGTTGTAAGGGCTTCACATTCCTGTTTATTGTAGTTGCTACTTTTAAAAATTGATTTATGTTTGATAAATAGCCAACAAATACACAGTTTTGTGTGAGGAAAGTATTTACACCATGGAAGTATATGGAGGAAAGGGAAACAAAAATCAAATGTTAATACAACACAAATACAAGCCAAAAGCTGATTTTGAGTGAATGGTTTGTGTTGTTGGCTGATGGATGAGAGAACAAAGAAAGAGTTGACTATGATTGCTAAGAATTACTATGTTGTAGGATATACTATTGAAAGCCTGCTTATATCCCTTCATCCATATCACCTTCAATGGATTGAATAGTGACCCCCCAAAAGATACATTCGTGTCCTAACCCCTAGAATGTGTAAATGTGATTTTCTCTGGAAAAAGAATCTTTGTAGATTTAATTAAATTAAGGATCTTGATGGGATCATCTCAGATTTAGGTTGCACTCCAAATACAATGACATCTGTAAGAAAAGAGAAGAAGACACCATGATGTGGAAAAGAAGATGATATGGAGACAGAAGAGGAAATTAGAGAGATGTAACCACAAGCTAAGGAACCCCAAGGAAAGCCTGGAGTCACCAAAAATCAGAAGAGTCAAGGAAGGATTCTCTCCTAGAGTCTCCTTGAGTAAGCATGGGACTTCTGGCCTAGAACTATGAGAAAATAAATTGCTATTGTATTTAAGTCACCCAGTTTATAGTAATTGTTATTGCAGCCCCAGGAGTCTGAGAGACCACATCAGTGAATGCTGGGCAACATAACTTTTAACTACCAGAACCTGTATTTCTTTACTTAAGACATCCTCTGGTTGACACTTCTTTAGAAGGCTAGGCCAATTGTGCTAGGGAAGGAATGCCTCTATTATTTAGATTTCCTTTGCTGTGACAAAATGCCTAAGATAAACAACTTGAAGAAGGATTTATTTTGTCTCACAGCTTCAGAGGTTCCAGTTCATGTTCAGTTGGCACATTGCTTTTTTGGGCCTGTTGCAAGGCATCATGGCAGTGTGTGGCCAGGAAGTGAGAGAGAGGACAGGCAGGGTTTCCATTATCACCTTCAAGGACACATTCCCAATGACCTAACTTTCTTCTACTAGGCCCTACCTCCTAAAGGCTCTACCACTTCCTAGTAGTGCCATGGGCTGGTGACAAAACCTTTAGCATGTGGGTCTTTGGGGGACATTTAAGATCCAAGCCATAAAAATGCCCCTTGCTTCAGTAGTTTTCATGTAAGGATTGATGGGAGGAGGAGTTGGGGTATACAGCTTCCTTGTCCCTTGGGTGGGGTAACTGCAGTATACATCTTGTGCTGGCTCCAAGAATTTAGCTCCAGCTGTACATAGTGGTTACTAGCTTGACAAACTGCACTGGCTTCCCTCCCTTCCACAGTTTCAATTGCCCACTTGCATACCAGTGTTTTCTGGGATCATCTGCCAAACGAACTAGTCATGTGTCACTTAACAATGTGGATACATTCTGCGAAATGCATTGTTAGGTGATTCCATTGATATGTGAATACCATAGAATGTGTAGTTCAAACCCAATTGGTTAT
Organism: Marmota marmota marmota; assembly: GCF_001458135.2. Taxonomy (NCBI): domain Eukaryota; kingdom Metazoa; phylum Chordata; class Mammalia; order Rodentia; family Sciuridae; genus Marmota; species Marmota marmota. The sequence goes on from NW_026000249.1 coordinate 29,672,873, forward strand.
AGGTCAATCGCTTGATGTGCCTACTCATGCAATCAAGAGATGCAATAAACACAAGATGTCTGAAGTTGCTGCTGGCATAACATGGCATGTTGTAGAAGGAATTCACACTAAAATAATGATAAAAATATAGTAACTATATAAGCCAGTAACATAATCATTTATTACTATTATTGAGCATTATGTACTATACATAATTGCACATGCTATACTTTTATTCAAGTGGCGGTGCCGTAGGTTTGCTTAACCAACATCATCACAAATCTGAATAATTTATTGCATTGAGATATTATGATAGCTATGACGTGGATACGTGATAGAAATTTTTAAGCTCCATTATAATCTTATGGAACCCCTTTATGTAGTCTATCTTTAAGCAGAACGCCATTATGAGGTACATGAGTATATTTGTACATGAATACTTGTCTCATGGTTGGACTGCTTCCAACCATATTTTAAATAAATAAGGACATTACACATTGTCCCAATGCTTAGACAATATATTCATCTCAGTGATGTGACACCTTGGGCATTTTCCTTGGCTATTTTATGAAACTTATCTGATTCTGATCTTATAACAACAGAAATTTGCTGTAATTAAAAATATTCTCTCTAGGCATGTATTTATTCACAAAATCCTTCAGAAAAGGATTATTCTTATATAGTCTTTCATTGTTATTTTATTTTTATATTCTTTTATTCTCTTCACTATAAAATATTATATTTTAATATTTAGTATGTCCTCCCTTCTTTGATTCCATAGAACTATCCTTTGTTCTCAATAAAGAATGAAACAAACCATAGATCCCCAAATGGAGGAAAAGGTGTTTTATAATAGTTATTACTGAATACATAGCCTGGTCTTATATTCAAGACTGTCATAAAGAATGGTTGCTTTTTTGGTGTTTGTTTTATTTGTTTATTTTTCTTGGTGCGTTATAATTATAGATAATCATGGATTCAAGTGTTACGTATTTGTACATGCACATAATAGAATTTGGTCAGATTCATTCTGCTGTTTGTTTTAAATGGTTAAGTGAATCTTCTCCAAATGTTGATAAAAAGTTTGGAAGCCACTGACTTCATCATTCTTTTTACCTCTTCTCAAAACACTGAAGAGGACGAAAGTGAAACAAACAAATTTACAAACAATGTGTGATAAGCCTTAGAGGATTTTTAAAAATAAACACATTTTAAATGTAGGTATGTCCTAGGGGAAACCAAAGTGTTTTAACATCAGAATTATCTGGAAACAACTGAACAGCTCAGTCTCTGTAGAAAATAGTATATTTGACCTTTCAAAAATGTACTGCCCACACTGATGACTTTTTTCCTTAAGAAAATGTAGGAAATTATGACAAATAAATAGGTTGTTTCAAGTTTGCTAAAAAAGAGCATTGGCTGTGGAAAATTCTGCTGAGGTTACACAACTAAGAAGTGACTATTTTGCTCCTTCCAAAAGCAACAGACTCTATTTAAATTCTTATTACTTGTTTCTCAACAAAATACTTTGGGTCCATGCTTTCTATCAAGAAATCTTTATTGGAAATTCCTTAGATCTTCAGAATGAAATAGATAATACTTCTTGCTTCCATTTATTAATTTATTATCAAAAACACCATTCACTAGAAAAATATGAGCAGATTTTATATTAATATAACTAGATAGTGTATTAACTTTAATCTTTAATAAAAATTTACAGAGTGGAACAGAAAAGTGATAATGTTTGAATTAAATATGTATCCCTATTTTTCCATAGTAGGAAACAAAACATTTTTTAAAGGAAGCCATTTGCTGACATGTGGATTTGTATATGATTTTAAACATTGCCCAAAAGTTAAAGTCTGGTGACAAATATCATATAAGAAAGAAATTAAACAGGTATCTTGTATTGAGGTAGAAAATCCCAGAATTAAGGAACTGATTGATACAAGGATGAAATCTAAGTTACAATTCCATTATTGTGACAGCTTCCAAGGGAGTATTTGAAAAAAAAATCGCATCATCTAGATTTTATCATAAATGCTGGTGCAAATAAGTTTTCAGTTGAGGATATGAATTGAATTTAAAGTAGCAAAACGTACTTTATTAATAACTTTTTGATATTTTATTACTTTAAGTAGCAGTCGGTCCAGATACCACACAAATAAAAAGGAAAGTCATAGCATTTCTTTGCAGCAGAAGCAACTATTTCACATGATTTTTTTTCACCTCTATACTAATTTATTATCAGTATGCCTCTCCCAATGGCTTTTCCTTGATTTTTAATGAATTTTGGATGGCTTCTTTTTACATTTGTGGTGCAATTTCAGGTATTAGGATATAACACTTCTTCCCAATTATCCTTAGGGATGGTGGGGACCATCACTGATAATTGAATAATTCATATACCACTTTGCAATGCATTATATGGTATATATACAAGGTGTGCCTAATCTGGTCTCTTAGGTTTCTTATTCTGATGACCATTTGCATTTCTGGAGTAGGCTCTGGGCACTGCTGGGGTACAATGTGAGAGGCATTATGAGGTGTAAGAGAAAACTGAGTCAGAAAGCTTTGGGGGTCCCAGAAAAGTGGATTCCCAAGCATTGACTGAATATTCTTTGTCAATGGACCTTTATTATTTATTTATTTATATTCAGTGCTGAGAATTAAACCCAGTGTCTCACACATGCTAGGCAAGTGCTCTACTACTGAGCTATAACCCCAGCTTGGATTTTAGGACATCAGGTCTCATATAGCCTTCTAGCCCAGAAGTTGAGACAGTGGCAATATTTACTGTTCTTCACTCTGAGTGGCCTTACCAGGATCTCTGTGCTAATTAAAACTAGTGCCTAGGGGCTGGGGTTGTGGCTCAGCGGTAGAGTGCTCGCCTTGCATGTGCAAGGCCTTGGGTTTGATCCTCAGCACCACATAAAAATAAATAAATAAAATAAAGTTATTGTGTACAACTACAAAAAATAAATATTAAAGAAAATAGTGCCGGGGCTGGGGCTGTAGCTTAGTGGTAGAGCGCCCACTGTGCACCTGTGAGGTACTGGGTTTGATCCTCAGCACCACATAAAAATAAATAAAGATATGTGTCTAACTACAATTAAAAAAATATTTTTAAAAAAATAGTGCCTAAGTCAGACTCTAGACTCAGGACTCCTTAGTGCCATTGCATATTGTCCAGCACAAGAGGGGATCATAACTCTCACAAGAATGCATTCTTTTACACAGTATCTTGGTTTCAAAGTTTTTGTAATGAAATTAAAAAGAGAGTCCAAGCTTCATGCACAATGGAGTCTGAGACACACCTGTCTTTGGGAGGTGGAAGTTGCAGGAACTTACAGGTCCAGATTTTCCACAGAATTTTAGTTGTTGAAGTTGTGCATAAAGCCAGCTTCTTGTCAGCACTCAGCACAAAATACTGTGCTTCATTTTAAGTAGGATCTCAAGAGCATGTGAGCTGAGACTTACTGTCACCCAGGTCCAAATGGGACATTTTCAGGAATGCTGCCACTGTTTGCCAGTTTTCAGGAGGTTTGTGAAGAAGGAAAACACTGAACAGAAGAGTTAAACACTCATGTATGTGGAGTAGGCTTTAGCAGATCACAGTGAAAACCACCCATCCTTCTCAACAGCCCATAGAAAGCGTGGCAGGATAGAGATAGCACTGTTCTGTTGTTACCAGCTTTGCTACTCTGCTGTCTGGCATGTCTGAGCCTCCCAAACATTAGAGCTGTAGACACAGTTTGTGTGCTTAGAATGGCTTCCAGGGAAGTATTGGTTACAAAGAAAGAAAAACACAATGGATATTTTTCTCTGGGCTCCTCCAGCCAAGGAAATCTGTTTGTAAAGAGTGATTGGTTTTAGAGGCTGTGTGACACACTGTCATTCAAGGTATTTCCAGACACAAAGTGGGTGATATCTTAGACAAGCCAAATACATATGAATCTTTTTCCCCTACAAATTCAAGCTTTATGATACTAAAGACATCAATACTTGTGTTTGGTGAGAGATATTCTGTCTACAAGACTAATGATTTATGGTAACTCTATAATCCCAGCAAACCTGAACAACATCTTTGAAATTCCTTGGGGAACTGGTCCCCCAATGTAGAATTATAGAGAGCAAAAGTTTTATCAATTGGTTGGACTGTGCCCATTGCTGCTCACCATGACAAGGCTCCAAATTATATTTATCCCCAGGATCAACTGAGATGAACTGCTTTTGCCTCACCAAAGCCTGGTTACATTGTCAAAGGATAATTTTCAAAAAGCTACAAGCATGACTCTTATATGTGTATAGTATGATACATGTTGAAAATTTATTGTCTTATTAATGAGAAAATCAGTAACATGATGAAAACTAGATGAAAAAGCATTTGTGGGCTTGAGTATTTATAGGCATTTAAAAATATATTAAAAGAAATTGCTATTAGATTCAAAACTGCTTTACATCCTACAGGACAATAAAAAAACATAACTTCAAGGATTTTCTTCTCAACTGGATAGAAAAAATTTACATTGTTATTGAGAAAGATCTATAAGTTAACAGGTAACTTCATAGAATATGAGGCAGTAATTAATAGTAAATAGAAAAGTCAAACAAAGTTATGCTACAATAGTTAATCAAATAATTCTTGGTGAGCTTGTTCTGGTATGATATTAAAAGAACTTTACTTAAAAGTATTAGATATTTTGAACACCTTGTGTTACATTAGAAACATGAGCCTTACTTTCAATTTTTCTGCCTTTTCTGCCTTCCTCCCTAGATTCACTGCAGTTTGATTTAAGGCCCTCAGTCTCTGCAAAATAATCACTTCCTTCTCTGCCAATGGGAATTTTGAGGATTTACCAAGAAGGGAGCTAATCATCTTTTCACCTGACTGCAGCCCTACTTAGCTGGGTGCCTTGGCTGCCACTCTGCCCCTGGTCATTGTTGAATCCATTGTTGCTACCCAGCTCTTCATGGAGGTCTGCAGCTTCTATAGATCATGACTTCTGGTCCACTGAGCCCACATTCCTGCTTTTGAGTCCACAGTGGTCTCTTCTAAAGTGGGTTTGCCTTATGCTGATAAATGTGTAACAACTGTCTCTCAAAGTGAAGAGGCCCTGATTGATTTGTGATATTTGTCAATTTCCATGGTGCGAAAATTTCCACCATGGTCAATTTAAAGTTGTCAACTGTTATAGTTTGGATGTGAGGTGTCCCCCAAATGCTCACATGTGAGACAATGCAAGAAGGTTCTGAGAAGAAATGATTGGGTTGTGAGAGTCTTAACCCAATCAGTGAATTGATCCCCTGATAGGGATTAACTGAGTAGTAACTGAAGTGGTAGGGTATGGCTGGACTGGAGGTGGGAATTGGGGGGTTTGGCTTTGGGGTGTATATTTGTATCTGACAGGTGGGGATCTCTGTCTTTCTCTGTTTTCTGATCATCATGTGAGCTGCTTTCCTCCACCATACTCTTCTATCATGATGTTCTGCCTCATCCCAAGCTCCGAGGAATGAAGCTGATTTCTGTGGACTAAGACCTCTGAAACCCTGAGTCCCTAAATAAACTTTTCCGCTTCTACAATTGTGCTGGTCAGATCTTTTAGTCACAATAGCAAAAAAGCTGACTCAAACACCAACACATGCTAATCAACCTGTAAAATTTCTGAAAATGTAACAATCTGCTCTGGCAAACCAGTGCAATAAGCCAAAGAGCTCTAGCACATCACTAGCTAGAGGTGTGTGTGATGGGTGGGGGATTCTCACCATTAAGATCAACACTGTGCAAGACTCTCATCAGTAGTATTCCAGGGTTTTAGTAAAACCACTTTTCTCAACATTTGTTTCTTATTGTGTTCAATCTTCCTCCTAATAATGCACCAGGAAAGCCTCCATCATTGTAGGGAAGTGGGGCCTAAAACAATCTTGTTTGTGACTTGCTCAGCCCCAATGCTGAATCTTGAGACAAAAAAGTTGTAAGGAAAAATTTGCTTAGAACCATTTTACTAAAATTCTGGGAAACACTCATCCTCTGGAACACTACAAGGAATCCTAGAGCACTCAGAACTTGTTTGGAACTGTTACAAACTTTCAGAGTTTAAATGCATAAAACCTAAATACACATGTACTCACTGTTCTGTCTTTGCTGTAAATGAGAATTATGATATATATTTAAGGTAAGTTGAGAGGCCACTCATTTGCCAAAGGGCTGAGAAACTGCCCCAACATTTATGCCCTACTATTATATTTAATGTCCAAAGTCTTGCTAGTTCTGAATGACACAATGACCAATTTTTTCTCCATTGATGTGGTAAAAATTGACCAACCTAAGAATTGCCTATTAGCTTTCATTTCCCACGTGGGGCTGCTCATTCAGGATCCTGTTTTACCACATCACCTGGTGCACGTTATTTGCTAGGACTTCCTCTTGATCATTTACATCTTTCTTGAGTGTGTGACCAGAACTGAATAGTGTCCTAGCTGTGGACACATCACATTCAGTACCAAGACAGGAATAATTTATGACTTGTTTTATAGACCCTTTTGGGGTGCTTGAGTATTTCACTAGTTTCTTTTGTCTTCAGAAGCATGTCAAGTCAATTTCTGTAGATGCCTGCATGATTTGGGAAGTTTCTGTTTATTATTTTCACATGGACAGGGACCCAACCATGACCCTGCTAGACCATTTGGGGTCTTTGTCCAAATCAGAAAGATGTTCCTTCCTGTAAGTGAAATGAAAGGAGATGTGCACCGAGGCACAAGGCATGTTGAACTGAATTTCGGAATTAATTCCTAGGGGGTCTGACTACATTCACCTTCATATCCACAGCAATGCTGATCATCCATTCCTGTGCTTGGCTACTGACTCCAAACCAGGCCTTTAGCCTTTACAAGAGTCACTGAAAACAGAGTCTTTTTCAGATTCTCTCTTCTGAAGTGGAGATGATGTAAGGACAGTCTATATTTTAGAACTTGGGAAATGAACAGGCTGGGCTTTAGCCCATTCCCTGCTCCCAAACCAAACCTCTAAAATAATTTCAATAAAGTGTGATTTACCTGAGTAAGTTTTGGGAAGGAAAAGAAATACCTGTTTATATAAAGCAGAAGAGGGAAATAATGTCTATCAAGGTCTAGTTCTGAGGCAGATCACATTTGGAAAATTTGAGGATCTGGACATTATTACCCTGAAAATTCATTTGTGTCCTCATGCTTCATGGAATGTGTTCATTTGTACCCAAGATATGGACCAGTGTGGTGACCATTGCACCTACTACTTACAACTGCCAGATTTATCAAATAAAAGTACCCCCCAAAGTCAAAGCAATTCTGAAGACAAAGCAAAGTTGGAGACATCACACCCAGTTAAGTTTGACTTACTCAACATATTTAGGCATAGCAGTCATTTCACATGGTTTTATGACCCTGCAAGTAGAACTTTCTAATGGCTTCTCAACCCATTATTAATAAAATCCAAATGCTTTAAATAACAGCCTACAAAGTTATAATGATTTATCCCTGACAATCTCTTTCCCTATCCTTAGTTTTGCTCTAGCCATACTGATTCTCACCTCAAGGCTTTGTATTTGCTGTTCCTTCTGTCTGAAATGTTTCCCCAGGATCTTTACATGTCTTATTCATTTCACTCAGGTCTTTATTCAAATGCCACTTCCTCAAGGAGACTTTTTTTTGCCATCCTGATCAGAATAGCTCATCTTTTCTATGTACCCTGAAGGTTGTCATGTCTCTTTTTGTTATCAGACACTGGAATTTCTGCTAAAAAATCCCATTGCCTTCACACCTGAGCTCCCTAGCCCAAACAACAGAGGACTCAGACTGAGTCTCCCATCTCAATTGTACCTTTCAAATCTCATGTGAGTACATCTTATTAGTGGGGACATAATCACACCTAAAATCCTAGCTTCAAGGGATCCTGAGGAATGTATATTTTATCTCTTCAGTTGTTGACTTCAGCAAGATATAGGAGGAGGGTAGAATGAATGTCATACCTGGCATATTCACCACAATTTATTGTTGTTGCATATAATAGTTAAAAGAATATTTACTAATGTCCTCATAAAACCACAAAGACACCCAAAAGCCAAAGAAATTATGAAGACAAAGCAAAGTTGGAGACATCACACTTCCTGATTTAAAGACATATAATAAAGCTATAATAATCAAAACAATATGGCATTGGCAAAAAAACAGATGCATAGAGCATTAGAACAGAATAGAGAGCTCAGAAATAAATCCAAAAATATATGGTCAACTAGTTTTCAACAAGGACACCAAAAAAAAAAAAAAAGACACAACAGTGAAAGCAGTTTCTTCCATAAATGGTTCTGGAAAAACTGGATTTCCACATTCAAAAGAATGCAAGTGGATCCTTATCTTTCATCATACACACACAAAAAAATGGATAAATGAACTAAATGTAAGACCTGAAATTTGTAAGACTTCCAAAAGAAAACAAATGGAAAATCTCCTTAACATTGGCTTTGGCAGTGATTTATTGAACAACATACCAAAAGCTCACACTACAAAAGCAAAAATTAATAAATGGGATTATAATGAATGAAAATTTTTTTACAGCAAGTGAAACAAAAAACTAAAAAGAGAATCTATAGATTGGAAAAAAATATTTGAAAACCATGTATCAGATAAGGGGCTAGTGAAAAGATCTAGAATGCACTCAGAAAACTCAATAGCAAGAAAACATATAACCCAAATACAAAATGAGCAGAGGACTAATTTATCCAAAGATGACATAAAAGTGGCCAATAGGTACATAAAAAGGTGTTTGACATCACTGTTCATTAGGGAAGTGCAACACGTCAGACTTGTTTAAGATAGATATTATCAAAAGAGACAAGCTAAGTTCTGGCAAGGGTGTGGAGAAAAGTGTACACCATTGGGTGGGAATTTAGATTGGTGCAGTCTTTATGGAAAACGTAATGGATGTGCCTAAAGAAATTAAAGATATAACTACCATATGATACAGCAATTATTCTTCTGGCCATATACTAAAAGGAAATGAAATTACCACTTCATAGAAGTCTCTACACTCCCATGTTCATTGCAGAATTATTCACAATAGCCAAGATGTGGAAACAGGCTACATGTCCATCAACAGATGAGTGAATAAATAAACGTGTGTGTGTGTGTACTGGTGCATATACACACATGATGGAATATTATTCAACCTTTACAAAGGAGTTATTTCTGTCATTTGCCATAACATAGATGGACCTGGGGATCTGGAGGACATTCTGCTAAGTTAAATAATGCATATACAGAAAATATTAAATGATCTCATAGGTGAAATCTTAGACAAGGTCAAGTACATAAAGATAGGGAATGAACCAGTGGTTACCAGGGTCAGGTTTGAGTGGCGCGAATGGGAAAATGTAGGTCAAAGAATAAACTATAAATTAAAAATATGTAGAATGAACAACTATACAGTTGTTCATAATGGTGTAAAGCATGAAGGCTATAGTTCATAATGGTGTATTCAGGATTTTTGCTAAATGAGTAGATTATATCTGCTCATGATACAGGGAGAAACATGGATAAGATGATGTGTATGATAATTTGTACTGCTATAGTTACTATTTTACTATATAGTATATATGTTCTTAAACATATTGTATGCCTTAAATATACACAATAAAATTTATTTTAAAAGAAAACATTTGTATATGAAAGGTTATAAAATAGTACGAAAATATGCTGTTTTGTTTTAAAAAGTAATATGGTACTTACATATATCTATAAACTGGAAGAATATATATATATAT
>NW_026000249.1:29682670-29697670 GCF_001458135.2 Marmota marmota marmota
TATATATATATATATATATATATATATATATATATATATATACATATATATATATTTCCATATATTTATGAAAAAATAGGGACATATATAGTAATATATAAATAAATATATAAAAACAACAATATATACATATTTCCATATATATATGGAAAAAATAAGGACAAACGTTCAAAGAAAGTTATAGGTGGGAAAGGGACAGAAATATGGTTCTTAATTGCTGGCCTTTACTTTTTCTGTGATATATAGGCAAGGACATTAGTGAGAATGGAAGGGGAAGCTATAGGATTGGGGCGGTTGTGTTAATGGTGATGGTTTCCTATCCTGGATAATGGGGAATGACAGGATGGCCAGCCAGGCTCAGACATAGCTGTTTCTGTTGGGCAATGAGGGCTCAGCTGACCTAAGAAACCATCCTGTGCTGGCTGAGGTAATTTCTCCAGCAGGACTCAACAGCCACAGAGGCCAATTGTGGTTTGAAGTGTAATGGTCTTCAGCCCAACTGGTTCTTCCTGAGTGAGATACATTTTCCTGTCAACATCATTAACTTTTACCAGAGCAGAAAAGACTAGGCATTCCATAAACTGTAATTTCTTGTTCATTAGAAAGGCAGCTATACTACAATCAATAAGAGTTAGTTTCTCAAATACAACTGCCTGGATATAAATCCAGGTTGCTTCACTCATTGCAGTTATATGACTTCTCTATGCCTCAGTTTTCTGATCTGCACATTGGAGGAAAGAATATATTTCATTGGGTTACTGTGAAATTTAAAAGATAATGCAAAATGTTGAGACTGATATCTGGCACACAGCAACCTCTTGATACTTGTTTGCCACTGTTATTATCTATGTTATTATAGGAAAGGAGAACTAAAAAAAAGTGTAATTTAATTTTATTACCTATTCTTGCTAGCTTTCTAGACTGCATCTCAGGGCTGTTCTTTATACCAATGCAGTTAAGAAGTGTTGTCCTTTAATTTATCAAATATTTTGATGAGTAAATCATGACACTGTATTGATTAGAAATTGCCAAAGCAGCAGTGTACAATAAAATATGTAGAACATGGGCATTTTTGTTTTATGCAACCTACTCTTTGATGGATTAGGAAAATTTAAACATCTGTTACACACCTTAATTCCTCAGGGAGCAGAATGTGAGATGGAAATTAATACACAGAAAGTTTAGGAGGGAAACCCCTAGGGATCGACACCAGTGAAAAGAAGGAAGCATAAATGAACAATTGATGCAGCCTCTACTGAAGGCTCGGTCCATCTCATGGAGAACTCTGATCCTTGGATGATAATATTATGATAATATTAGTCAGCTTTTCATCACTAATACCAAAATAGCTGACAAGAACAACTTTGAGGAGGGAAGGTTTATTTTGGTTCATGGTTTCAGAGGTTCAGTTTATGGTCAGCCAAATCCATTGCTCTGGGCTGGGCCCAAGGTGAGGCAAAAACATGGCCAAGGGGCATGGTAGAGGAATGCTGCTCACCTTAAAGCACCTGGAAAGCAGAGAAGGGAGAGGAAACTACAGGGAAGATGAAGCCTTTCAGGGTATGTCCCCAGCTATCTGCCTCCTCCAGCCATGCCCACCTGCCGGCAGTTACCACCTAGTTAGCCCATTCAAGCTAAGATGGACTAATTAGGTTAAAGCTCTCACAATCCAATCATTTCACTTCCAAACAGTCTTGCAATGAAAGTTTCCAGTATTTATTTCTATCCTTCACCTTGACCCCATTAGGGACTTCTTATTTTCTTCTTTGGACATAGCTTTTGAGAAATGAGAATTAGATGGTTAAATGCATGACATTTTAACAAAAAAGCATAGTTATAGTGAAGCAAGTTGGTAATACAGACTACAATGATAGCCAGAAAACAACTAGACTTATGAGTGCCTACTGGTGCCAAGGAGTATATTGAAGATACGCAGAAGAGACAGGAAACTTGCAGTCAGTAGCAAATGCTGTTCGTTCCCTATGCCTGGAGCTTGCCTTTACTACTTCAGTGCACACAGGCCCCTCATAAGTGTCAACATTTATATACCATTGTCAGGGGTCTACCTCTAGCTGTCAGAGCTCACTTACCTATGTGTAGGGCAGCCCAGAAGCAACTTTCCTCCACACCCTTGCCCCATGATATTCTGCATCATCTCAGGCCCAAAGCATTGGAACCAGCCAACCATGGACTAAAACCTTTGAAACTGTGAGCCAAAATAAATGTTCTCTCCTTTAATTCTCCCTCCTGGAGAATTCATGCTTCCTAGAAGCAGTTAACAAGCACGACTGGCAGGAATGGGTATATAAGTAGCTCAATCCCATCACCCTCTCCACTGGCTTTTTAGGTCTCCACTGGATTAAAATCCATTTACTCACAGTAGAAGCTGTCTTGATCATGGATCCTTTATTGGCTGGTTTCTCTTTCCCTCCTTTGCTTCCCCTCCCCTATGGGTGTTTTCAGAAATTATCTCCCATGTAAACTAGGAGTATTCCAACCTTCGTCTTGAGGTCTTCTGGGGAACCCAAGCTAAGTTTCAGTCTGTGGGAAAGGAGGATATATTAACAAATGTGAAAAAGGGCTACAAGGAGAAGTACAATTTGCTTCCAGCTATAATCTTTCTGCTTAATTTTCTCTGTGATACTCAGGGTCCTCTGTCATGAAGAAGATGGAATATATGAGGTACTTATTTCACTGCATATAGTACACAGAATAAGTTTCACTGGAAAAGGAGAAATGCAATTTTGAATCTAGGTATGAACATGATGCCTCTGTCCTCTGTCCTGGGAAGATTAGGGATGTCCCTAATTTGTATTGCTAGACTAGACTATATGTAGGAGTAGAGAACTCTACTAGGCAGCAAGAAGAGGTGAAATGTAGGTCCCATTTTCAAAACTTTTATGGCAGATTCAATAACCTTCAACCCATATTTGATAACCTCACATGTAAAGGTGTTCATTAGCTTTTTAAAACAAAGGAAAAAATAACAAAAGTAATAAAATTAGGACTGATAAAACCCATTTTCCAGGCAGTTTACTGACCATTACAAAGTGGCTTCCTAGTCTTAACAATCCACCCAGACTTCAAGTTATTTATTATCGGATAAAGCCACATTTTATGAGGATGGATGAGTTCCTGAAAATCCTTTAATCTTTCTTTCAAATACTGATTTTTATTAGCATCAGTGGTTATCTCTGTTATGGTTTAGATCTGGATTATTCCCAAAGGCTTACATGTGGGCTTGGTCCTCAATGCAGCAGTATTTGGAGGTGAGGCCCTTGGGAAGTGATCGGATCGTGAGAACCTTGACTTCATCAGTGGATTAATACATTGAGGGATTCATAATTTGAATGGACTACTGGAAGGTAATAGAAAGTATAGGAGGTAGAACCTAGTAGAAGGGAGTATGTCCTTGGGGGTGTGCCCTTGGGGATTATATCTTTGCCTGCCTCCCTCTCCCCCACCTCTCTCTTTCTCCCTCTCTCTGTTTCTCCCCCTCTCCCTCTCTCCTTCCTGGCTGTAATGAGCTGGGCAGCTTTCCTCCTCCACACCCTTGCCCCATGATATTCTGCATCATCTCAGGTCCAAAGCATCAGAGCCAGCCAACTATGGACTAAAACCTTTGAAACTGTGAGCCAAAATAAATGTTCCCTCCTTTAAGGTGCTTTTCTCAGTTATTTGTCACAGCGACAAGAAGCTAACACAGTCTCCATTGAGTAATGCAGCATATAGTGAGCTTTACTGTTTATCTTTAGCAGAGCTCAGGAAATTTTACTAAAGCAATGCAATGGAAAGTCATTTTGTTTGGGGCACTCTGGCTCAATCTCTGTCCCTTCTACTAACCAATTTACCTAGCATGGAAATAGGGCACCACAGAGCAGATTAAGAAACAGGATATAAACTCTCCTCTTTTTTTTTAAAGGTAGAGAGAGAGAGGAGAGAGAGAGAGAATTTTTTAATATTTATTTTTAGTTTTCGGCGGACACAACATCTTTCTTTGTATGTGGTGCTGAGGATCGAACCCCGGGCCGCACGCATGCCAGGCGAGCACGCTACCGCTTGAGCCACATCCCCAGCCCAAAACTCTCCTCTTTATTCCTGTTCTCTCATCCTTGGCATGGAGAACCTCCTTGCCTCTGGAAATGGAGTAAGGATGTCTAATAACAACTGGGGTAAACTGCACTAAAAATCTTGCTCTGAGGGGACATGGCTGCCAGTTAATTCAGCCATTGTGGACTAGTATTTCATTTCTTTCCTTCTCAGCTGGAGCAAAGTGTTGTCTTGGGGTTAAATCAGGCAGGGGTCCTTGAGGAAAAGGGATGGATTTGATCCTCCAATCAAATGCTTGCCAAAATATAGGAAATATATTCTGTGCTCCCCAAGTGAAGGATGTTTTCTGCCATATCCCTTTTAGCTGAACATGAGGCAGGTACATGGCATGCACAGCGATCAAGTATCCAGCACCAATAGCACATTAGTGTAGCTTAGTTCATCGTGTTTCCCTTAGAAAAGAACCTTCTCCTTCTGAGAAACAGTATAAAGTTTTGGTGGTGGTGGTGTTTTATCCTGCAGGGAAAATAATAAAGATTTGGATGTGACAAATTTTGTGTAATGGGGAACCCTGGCAATCACTGCCTGCTGATTTCACAGAAAGTAATTTGATTTCTGAAATCATTATTTAAGGAGCAGATCAATTTTTTTTTTAAATGAGGACTCCAAGCTGCTATACAGAAAGGAGTGAAGGAAAGGTACCAGGGAATGAAAGCCTGGTGAGGGAAATTAGAGATGACTAAATATTCTTAAGAAACCACATCTAATACTGGGCATGAAGGCTGGTACTGGAAAGGGGCCAGACTCAGGAGAAGGAGCTGACTGTACTCCTCGCCAACTCCAGTGGACAGAGCTAGCAGAGCGGAAGCTGAAAAGGGGCAGTTGGGGAGAATAAAAGTGGATAGAAAGGAGGCTATTAATTCAAAATCTTGAAGAATAATTTGTGCTTTTACACTGCAGCTGTCATTTAAGTTAAAGAAACCAAAGAAGGGGAAAGAAAGGATCCAATCACAAGTTGACTTCTAGAAGAGTTACCAATAAAGAACACAGACCTTTCTCTGTCACTTCATTATCAGGCTTTATTTGTTCCTGACATTTTTCTCCCTGGTCCTTATTCTTCTAGGAAAGCATCTGATGAATTAAAGCTACATTATTATGTTATTGGCTATTGGAAAAATGGGTATTCATTATGTTTCTTTGTATAGGTAGTATATTTGTATTTAAATGAGGTCCAAACTTGAACTCATTTATCATGGAAGAGTGATAAACAATTAGGTGAAAATCAAGTTTTATACCCCCATTCGTGTCACAGATCCAATCATTGTGAGTTCATGAATGATTTTTCTCTCCAGACTTTTGTTGAAATATTCATCATATTACTTAAATGTGTGGAGTAGGAAATGCAAAATATTATTATAGAAAGGTATAAAGAAATAACACAGGCAGGGTACAAGACAGAACCTCAGAAATATGTGAGCTTATACCCTCATCCCAAACAGCCCAATGCTTGGATGAAGGCATCTTCAAAAGTTGCAGGTTTTGCCACTGTATTAAGTTTGAATTGATTATTAACAGAGGACTAGTTGTTGTAGTAATTCAGCCAGAGCTGGCCTCTTGTTAGAGTTTTCTAGGATATAGTGGGTTGTCCTGGACCCTTTCCATGCCTGTGGCACTTTGTCAGCTGACCACCTAACATGATTCATACTCTTGTGTACTAGGTAGGGCATAAGAAACACCAAATTTTATTGTATAATGAATAGATTTATTTCAACATGCTTTAAGATAGATCCACACTGTTCAACAACTTTCTATGATGCCAAGAATGACCTAGATATGTGTTCCACTACATAACTTCTAGCTATACCTTTCTGAGCACTTGAAATGTGGCTAGGTTGACTGAAGGAATGAAATTTGAATTTTTTTTCTAATTTAAATTGAAGTTGAACTAGCCACACGTGGCTAGGGGTTACTGTGTTAGTGCAAAAGTAAACCTTATAAAATAAGAAAATGGAGTAGTTATCAATATTTATCCTTAACATGAAAGAGAAGTCACCCACTGTCCCCTTGTATACATTATCCCATTGGTAGAGTTCCCTTGTCCCCCTTTGTCCCTCTTTTTTTTTATCAGTCTCTAGGTCAGAGGAAGAAGTAGAGTTGCTTTTTCTCTTCCAGATAGTAGACATCACCTCCCAAAGCTGGATCAGGGTTTTTGGTGATAGCAAGAACCTGGAATCTTTTCAAATAACAAAAGCTTTCCTTGAAGACAAGACATTCTCTAGACACTAGCTGTGGAAATAAATGTAGGCCTCTTAAGTAGAAATAACAGCAGCCTTTCCTTTAATTCTGCCTAGAAATGAGGGGATGACAGCATTAGTGGTTTGAATACATTAAAGGCTGGATCAATCCATCCCCCACTCCAGGCAGAAAATACACACACACACACACACACACACACACACACACACACTTTTATTTCCTTGCCCTTGGTCAACAACAAAAGGGAATGGGGACTGAAATCCCATGTGAGCCGCCTTGGAATTTAAAGCCCATTTTCCTGAGACAGGATTAGGCAAGATAAAGGTAAAAGCAAGAAAATGAACACAAACACAATTAGAGTAGACCAGCCCTCAAGTCAAGTCATGTGTAATTTCCAATAGAAAAAGATTTAATTATGCCATCATGACCAAAATCACTTATTAAGTGCCCATTTATATGTGATGCTGGACGGGAAAGATATACAGAAAAAGTCAGACTTGGTCTCAGCCCACTAGACAGACAATAATGAAACAGAGATATTCAGGATGGGAATTAAATACATTAATGAATATTTACATTCAGTGCAAATGTAGCCCCCACAGAGCAAGCTTGAAATTCAAATAACTTAAAAAACAAAGCTCTTGACTATTCTCACTTGAATGCATTGGATGCAAAAAGTGGGGAGGGGAGGATGGAAGAGGCTATTTGGATATATTATTCTCATTGTAATGCATGTGTATATGCTATTTTTTCATTGGGAAAGGTGTCTGTGTGCCAGGAGAGGCAGGGCTGGAAGGGGAATTCAGAATGTATGCAGCCTGGAGGCTGTTTTCTTCTTGCTGAAACCAGAGAAACACCACCAAGCCCCTGTCTCTCCCTCTTGTAAAATAGGTCACAGAAGGTATATGAATGAGAGAAAGGGCAAGTAGCAATAGAATTCCATGCATCATCAGCATCTGAACTAGGAGTGGAGCAAGGGTTTTCCTAACCAAGGTCATGAAGGAAAAAAGGCAAACTTAGCTGCAAGCTAAGAATGAAGTCAAACTCTAAGAAACCAGGAGGACGAATCCAAGGTTTACTGAATCCAAAGGTTCGCCAAACCAAAGGGGCTAGGAGTACAAAATAGGTATGAAGTACAAAGTCAAGAATCCAGAAACCAGAGAGATGAGGGAAAGAAAAATAGAATGAGAAAAAAGGGGAGGAATTTGGGGCAATTGCTTATAATAGTGTGGTTTGGAGTTTGGTTTTAAGCTAGCACATGCTTTGGTGCTTTGAATTTGAAAAGTTAGATGAGTCAGGGAGGAAAGGACAACTGATGAATTTGTAGGAAACAAATCAGAAGTTACAGAATTGTACAAATCTGTACCATAGCTAATAGGATAGTCCATATCCAAACCAAAGTGCCATCTTGGAAAAAATATTACAAAATAGTCAAACTCATAGAAGCAAATAATAGGATGATAGTTAGTAGGAACTGGGAGGAGGGGGAACTAGGGAGTTAACATTCAGTGGGTATAGTGCTATTTAGTTATTCAGGATAAGTAAGTTCTAGAGATCTGTTGTATAACATTCTGTCTATAGCTCATACTATGGTATTGTATACTTAAAAATTGTTAAGAGAGTAGATCTTAGGTTAAGATCATCACACACACACACACACAAACACACACATACACACGTCCTAATGTGAAAAATAAAATATATGATTACCCTAACTTGTACGCCCCCTGGCCTGACTTTGTATGATCTGACCTTGGCTTTCCTACTTACTGTCATTACCCATCTCCTTCCCTTGCTGTCTTAACTGCAATATGTTCCTCTTATGCATTTACTCTGCCTTACCTTTGGGTGCCCCCTCTTACTGTGTACTTCTTCCCTACCTGCTTCCTGATTCATTAGTTAACCCCTACTGTCTCTTGAGTCCTGGCTTTGTTATCACTCCCTCTGGGAAATCTTTCTTCATCATGCTAGCATATGTCAGTTCTCATAACACTCTCTGCTTCCTTTGTCATGACATTTATCATACTGCATGGCTATTGCATATGAACTTGTCTGTAACCCTGCTAGATTGTGAACTCTATCCAGACATAGATTGTGCTCTGTTCACCTTTCTGTGCCCAATATTTGGCCTAACTTACTCTCTGTACCCTTTGGACTCTCAAGAGATATTTGTTGAAAAAATAAAAATATATATCATAACAACATACAACCTTATTACTTATGTTCTATAGTTTGTTAATGTAATACAAAAAAATGAATGGGGTTGGGGAGGTAGCTCAGTGGCAAAGTGCTTTTGCCTCATGCATGAGGCCCTGAGTTCCATATCCCAGAAAAAGAGAAACTGTTAGATGAATTTCACATTTTTCTAAAATTACCAACTACTTTAAATACAAAATTGCTTCAACAGACAATGAGTAAAGTTTGTGACTTGAAGTAGGTTGGGAAACCTTCACATGACAAATAAAGAACTTGAAGAGTTAATTGATTTGACAAGACTGAAGGAATCAGGGAGGACAGGTCCTTGAGGACAGAGAGGTGGACCAAGCCATATGGATCTTTAACTTGAACCTAGAGTTCAAAGGACAGAGATTAGAACAGCTTTTCTCAAAAAAACTATAAGCTCTTTAAAAATCCTTCAGTAACTCATAGGAACACAAGAAAAGATTAACACAGGAAGAATTAACAAAAGAAACTATCAGAAAACAAGTAATAAAATGGCATACTCAAGGCCTAATTCATACATAATTACCTTAAATGTAAACAGTCTAAATATTCCAATTAAGAAAGTAACAAAAGCCGGGCACAGCGGCGCACCTATGATCCCAGCCACTTGGGAGGCTGAGGCAGGAGGATCCAGAGTTCAAAGCCAGCTTCAGCAACTTAGTAAGGCCCTAAGTAATTTAGCAAGACCCTGTCTCTAAATAAAATATAAAAGGCTCGAGATGTTTCTCAGTGGTTAAGTACTCCTGGTTCAATCCCTGGTATGAAAAGAAAAAGAAAAAAGAGAAAAGAGAAAAGAGAAAGCAAACTGATAGAATGAACTAAAAACATGATCCAAGTATATGCAGTATACAGTCTTCAAGAAACTTTAAATACATCAGCATACATAGGCTGAAAGTAAAAGGATGAAAACAGACATGCTATATGAACATTAATTTTAAAAAAGAATAGCAGGAGTGATTGTCATAATTTCAGTCAAACATCAGAGCACAAGCATTTACCAGAGAGAGGGATGTTATATAATGATAGAAGAATCAATCCACTAAGAAGACAATATTTCTAAATCTGTATGAAAAAAAACAACAGAACTTTAAAGTATGTAAAGCAAAATTTGATAGAGCTGAGGGGATATTTAAGTAAAGATACAATTAAAGGTGGGGATTTTAACAACCCACTCTAAAAATTAATAGAATTACAATAAAAGGTTAATAGGGGAATACCATGTACATTAGTCAGAAGTCTCCAGAGAAACAGATCCAATAGGGTATGCATTTACATACACACACACACACACACACACACACACAGAGAGAGAGAGAGAGAGAGAGAGAGAGAGAGAGAGAGAGAGAGAAATAATTTATTATAAGGTATAAACTCATGTGATTGCAGAAATTCCACAATTTGCTGCTTACAAGTTGGAGGTCCAAGAAAGTTGGCAGTATAGTTCAAAAGTCTGAAATCCAAGAGTCAATGGCATAAATTCCAGTTTGGATCTGAATGTCTGAGGACCAGGAGCACTGAGGGCAAAAGATCAATGTCCCATCTCATCAGTCAGACAGAAGGAGCACAAATCCAACCTTCCTCTACATTTTTGTTCTTTTCAGGCCCTGAGTGGAATGAATGATATGCACTCTCATTGGAGAGAGCCATCTGCTTTGCTTAGTCCACCAATTCAGATGCTAATCTTTTCTGGAAACACCCTTAAAGACATACCCATAACTAATGTTTATCATATATTTGGGCATCTCACGTGTGTTAGTCAGCCTTTCGTTGCTGTGACAAAATACTTGGGAAACTCTACTTACAGGAGGAAAGGTAAGGCTTATGATTTCAAAGGCTTCAGTTCATGGTCAGCTGACTCCATTGTTTCTGGGCCTATGGTGAGGCACAATATCATGGCAAAAGTGTTTACCAGAGCAAAGCTACTTGCCTCATGGTGACTGTAAGGAAAGAGAGAAGGAGAAATATGGTCAAAAAAATACCCTTCTAGGGCATGCCCCCAGTGACTTACTTCCTCCAACTAGGTTCCACCTCCTATAGTTTCCACCACCTTCTAATAATGCTATCAGCTAAAAATGCATTGATGGGTAAATCCATTGATAAGGTCAGAGCCCTCATGAGTCATTAACTTTCCCAAATCCCCACTCTGAACATTGCTACATTGGGGACCAAGCCTTGTTGAATATGATTTACTGGGGTACACTTCATATCCAAACCGTAACATCTTGACCCAACCAGGTTTTACAACACATAACATTAGCCATTACACTGTGAACAACTGTGCCCTCATAAATTTGATAACTTAGATGAAGTTAATCAATTCCTCAGCAAGCACAAACTACCAAAACTCACCATGATGAAATAGACAATGAATAGATTTATAGCCATTAAATAAATTGAATTTATAATTAAAATCTTCTTAAAAGAGTAACCTCCAGGCCTAGATAATTTCATTGGAGAATTCTACCAAATATTTAATGAAGAACTGACATTTGTTTTACACAATCTTTTCCCGAGAATGATTGCTGGTGGTTGTTTTAAGGCAGTAAGCTTTGGTGTGGGTTGTCATATAACAACAGATAACTAAAACATCAGTTGGCTTACATTCTCTTTTCACAGTCCTATTCTATTCCATAACCCACATCAGTACAAATTTGGTTCATTTCTTATAGAAGAACTATTTTGTTAATTATAGAGATTAAGCTGGTCTATCTGTAGTTGCTCAGTCTCCACACTTGTTGTCCACTTGCCCAGTGCCTTACTTTCATTGCTGTTATTGTTAAATGGTTTATTCCTTAGCACATGTAATGCAGAAACTCTTCCTAGAATACTGAAATAAAGTCAGTTTCAGAACACACTTCAGATACTGTCACCAAAAATTCATTTTATTGTCTTCCATATGCATCTACTCTACACAGTAGCCATGGAACCCATTCCACTTTATAGTAGTGGCAATCTCAGGCTGGATATTATGGTTACAACTGTTGTTTATTGCTAACATTTATTGACTACTTACTATGTATTTAGAGCCAAACATGTATTCTTCTCTAGTGTTTTTTTTGTACCTCTGAGCAGTTCTGGATCAGAGGTTTCTGCTGTTTGGAATACATGGGAGGCAATAAGGAAACTCCAAGAAACTAATGTCTGGGTCATTCATTCCTCAAGTTCCAAGGTCCCTAGGCAGTTCACCTTATTTCCACCTTCTTGAGTCCTTCTACATTTGGTTATTGTGTTATGTTATACAGTTGGTTTGTCCAGGATTTGATTTTAATTGTTATAGGAAGACGTGGGTGAATGGAACTACTTCATTTTGGCCAGAACTAGAAGTCCTTAACCATCAACTTAGCTTAAAAAAAATTTGCAGGACTCAAGGCTAGTGTCTGTAACTTGTGATTTCAGTTTGAGCAACTCAGGTGGAGGATCTAAACTGAAGATGACTATCAATTTGTTGCTGGCCACTGGCTGGGAATTAAGCTAGAGCCGAGGGCTGATGGCTATGGTTACCCTACATGTGCACCTCTCCATGTGCATTGGGCTGCCTCTGAGTCTGGTGGCTAACTCTAAGAGCAAGAGAAAGAACCAAGCTGAAACTGCACTCTTATTTTTACCCTAAGAAAGCACATAGTGTTACTTTGGCAATAGTTAAAAGCAAGCCCAATTCAAGGGGAGAGAACACAGACCTCCAATCCTCAATGGGAAGATTGTTGAAGTTTCCTTATAAGAAGGCAGGTGGCATGGGAAATATTGCTGTGACCATTTTGGAAAATGTAATTTGCCATGCCTAGTACCAGAGTGATAAAAGGAGCAGATAACCTGGTACTGGATAGTGGTGGCTCTGTTAATCTTCCCCTGGATAAAAGGTTCTTAAGTGAGGTGAGCTTAGAAACTATAATTATGTTAAATGTTTTTTTTTAACATAGCGATTAAGAGCATGAGCTTTTAAACCATTTGTCATGGGTTCAAATTCTACCACTTCTTGGTTTTGTGGCATTACGCAAGTTGATTTAACGTGAGACTCATTATCTTCATTTTCAAAATAATAGTAATAACTATTGCATAGGGTTTTGTTGGTAATAAATGAGTCAATGAATAGAAAATACTTGGCACAGTTCCTGACTACATGAAATAATCAAGATACTGTGGTTATCAGAAATGTAGATGTACAGATCACAAATATATACATCATGTGCATTACTAAAGTTTTATGGTATTTACCATGTAAATACATAAAGGAATACACATTATGCTTTAATTCCTATTAAAGTTGGATTCAAATATTTTAATGAACATTTTTGTTGTCTTCATAATTTCTTTTGCTTTTACTTATTTTTTCCCAGAAAAAAATTATTACTTAAGCAGGAGTAGATTTATAGTTGACATATTCATTTTTGTACATACTTCACTTGTCATTTGTCCTAGTGTCTTCATTAAGTCCTGTCTTTATCTTGTAAATCCATGTGAAAATGTGGTAAATCTTCTAGTGAAGCCTCTGATGCAAATTGTAATTTCAGGGTACTAGCTGGATATTTTTCAAGATGTCTCACAACAGCTGATATTTCTGTTAATGATTTTCTTACCCAGCTGAATTAAAAAATATATTAATAGTATTTTATAATGATGTTTACTTTGAAAAAAATATCACTGCATCTTCTGCTTTTAAATCCTGCTATATATGATTAATAAAACTAGTTATGACAAAACCTTCCAGAATGGCAAATTGCTGCCAAGATCTGGGTGAAGTAAGTGGGCCAAGGAGAGAAGATAAGCTCCCCTCTCACAAAAACAAACAAACAAACAAACAAACAAAAAACTGGCTAGTTTCATTAACCATCTGGGCACTAATGGATGTCCCTTCAACTACTATAACACCTACACAGCAGAGGAGATGTACTTTAAATGTGCTATGGTTTTTACTGAATTTTTTATTTCACAATACTTTTATTTATTTACTTATATATGGTGCTGAAGATTAAACCCAGTGCCTCCCACCATGCTAGGCAAGCACTCTACCACTGAGCCACAACTGCAGCCCCTACTGAATCTTAATTCTAGTCTCAAAACACTCTTGGTTGGGGATTACTAGCAATTACATATCTAAAAAATGTCTTAGTAGGAAAGAGCTGGGCAATAATACCTTAATCAGAAGATACCAGTGATCAGGCTCTGACTGTGTTTGCAGAAGTTCTGGTATTTCACACATTTTGGGGCCTGCTAGATTAAGCAAGTGACTGAAATTCTGATGCTCTGAATGCAAACTACTGGTCAGCCAGTTACTCTGATGCAGGCCCAGATAAATCTCCAGGGCTCTGTTTCCCTTCCTGCAAAATAACATTCTCCTTCTTCACCTCTCATTTCTCTTGCTGAGTGGAAAAACTGATATCTTTATGACCCTAAGAGGAAATGCATGATTTAGAATAGCTAAGTAAAGAGAGCCATAAACAATGGTTGGAATGTTGAGCACTCTCCATCTTCTAATTTATTTCCTCTTCATCTGACTTCAGATGGAAAAGGAAAAGTTGCTGTTTATTTGCAGGAACAATATTTTTATCGCTTAGCTTTATCAAGCTAGATTTTGAGTCTGTTTAACATAAATTTCTTAGAGTTAAACCTCATTTCCACCTAAATTTTCTAAGGTGGAAGTATAAATTAAGTCAAAGTTGGGCAAGGTAAATATTTCAGTAAACTTATCTATCCAGTAGCCTCTATTGTGGCTTTGAGTCTGCTGGGCCAAAGAAGGAGGGGAGAATTTCTCCCATGTTCCTCTACTATGGTAAACTGGGCTCTGTTGACTCTCTAACCTCTTCATAATATTGGATGCTTCCTCTTCTAGATTTCTCCTCCTTCCTGACCTACTTTGCAAGTTTACCCTACTGTCTTAGTTTGAGTCACCCTCTTCCCATTCAAAGGCAGAACCTGAGGTGGGGATTTAGAAGAAGCTTATTTGGGACATGCCCAGGATAAGGTAGACAGGAATTAAGAAGGGAAGATGCTAATAAGGGGGCATAAATGATTGGGTTACCTCTGTGATCATCAACAGGGGCTCATTCCCATCAAGTATTCTCTGAGAGATTATGTGTAATACGCTTCAGAATTGACAGGCAAGGAATGGGACTATTTATCTGAAGATCACTCCTCGGGTTGTTAACACCCTGACATGTCTAGCCTATCCTGCAGGTGTGTTGAATATTCTCTTGTAGCCAGAAAAAAGGTCTCAAGCAGAGTCACAGATGTTTTCAGTAGACGGTGTAGCAGGTGTGCAGATGGCATTAATAAAACTGCCCACTGAAGATACAAGTGACCTCTTAGGTGGATTAAGGCAATATTGCACCAACAGTCGCTGTAATACCCATATTTTGCTTCCTTTATTTCTGCTCAGTCATTATTTACCATCCCAATATCAACCCTACTCTTATTTTGTCTTCCAAATCTATTCCAATTAGTTCAGCCCCATATGGCAACATTCCCTATTATCTC